>NW_017670389.1:26309-64626 GCF_001879085.1 Nicotiana attenuata
GTGAATCCAAAGGACCTTTCCCCAAAGAGGAAAATTATAAGAAGTGTCCATGTCTAGGACCTGAAATGTCACCTCAAAATCCACAAGACCGATAGTCAGAATCAACTCGATCTCGCCCATGATGTCACTCTTGATGCCATCAAAGGCACGTACACAGACCTTGTTAGGCCTGATTCTCTCAGTCCCAATCTCCATTCTTTGCAAAGTTGAGAGAGGGCAGATATCAACTCCGGATCCGCCATCCAGCATGACTCTTTTCACATAGTACCCCTCGCATTTAACTGTCAAATGAAGGACTTTGTTGTGGGCAGCCCCTTCCGGGGGAACATCATTCTAGCTAAAAGAGATCAGGTTGATGGTGAAGAATCTTTCTGCCATCCTTTCCAGTTGTTCAATAGTGGTTTCAATCGGAACATAAGCTTCATTGAGGGTCTTTATCAACACATTCTGGTTGAGCTCACCAGTAGAGACAGGAGTAAGACTTGTGAAGGAGACTTCCGGAGTTGGTCTATTACCTCGTAGTCCGCAATTTTCATTTTACGGATGAATTCTTCGGCCTCCTCAGCATTGACGGGCTTCTTTAGTGGGAAACACTTCTTTTTGGCTTTGTTCAAATCCTCCAAGTTAAGGTATTTCTCAGCTGGGTTAGTTTCATTTGCTTCCCCTAGGACCTCTTTTCCCTTGTATGTCACTACCGCTTTATTGTAATTCCATGGGACGGCAGTGGGGTCTGTCATGGGCTTCTGTGGTGCGCGGCCAGTAACCACGGGCTCATTTGGCCTTGGTGAAATTACCGGCCCCTGTACGACATAGGCCCCTTTTGGCACGTACATCTTAGGTCCCTTGTTCAGCTCGAACCTTTTTGGAGGACTCAGCGTCATTTGTTCTTTCCTGTGACCCTGGGGAACATAAAGAATGGCATCTTTTGGGGGTACTGCCCCAGTTTTTGTTTCCACTGTCTTTTCTGCACTTTGAGGGGTGGGTTTACTCTTATTCTCCCCCTTCTCTTGCTTCGCACCAGATTTTGGCTTCTTCTCGACATCAGCGATGGCAATGATGGCTTTCAAAGAGGGATAACTTCTTATCTTCGCAAATCATCCCAATAACTGGCCCGTTGTTGTGAGCCGGCAATGGATTGTTGGTCACGTTAGGAATTTTTTCATCCTTCGGCGCTATCCATTTTTGCTCTATGAGATTTTCAACCGCCCTTTTTAGAGTCCAATAGTCTTCAGTGTCGTGCCCTTCCACCCCAGAATTATAAGCATATCGGGTACCGGGTCGGTAGGAAGGTGACTCTAGGTTTTGTCTGTTCGGGGGTACGGTTGCAACAAACCTATTTGGACCAGTTTAGGGAAAAGCTAGAGTATAATTCACCAATAGACATGAAATTTGTTCTTCTGGGTGGTTCCCGAGCACGGTCATTGTAGGGAAATTATTTTGTGGAGGTCGGGGGATTATACTGAGCTTGGTGAGGAAGGTTATTTCTAGGAGGTGGAGCTCTATTTTTGTTAAACTGTTGTTGTGGCCGAGCGTATGGCTGGGCGTTCATCACCGCGTAAGGCTGGGGGGCCATAGCATAAGCCACATCCTGGCGGGGATAATAATGTTGTGGTGTGCTTGGAGGGAAGTAACCTCTCGTTGGACGGGGTTTCTCAGACCTGAAGAAGCCATTGCCACTTCTTCTTTCTTCTTTCTGTTTTCTACACCTCCAGACCCGCTTTGAATTGCTTGAGACGTAGCTCTTATCGCGGATTGGCTCAATATGCGCCCTGTTTTCAGACCATTCTCAACCATCTCACCAATCTTGATGGCCTCAGCAAACGGCTTCCCCATTATAGACATCATATTCTGAAAGTAGTCAGCCTCTTGAGGTTGTAGAAAAACACTAACCATTTAAGTCTCATCCATCGGGGTCTTGACCCTGGCCGCTTGTTCGCGCCATTTAACAGCATATTCTCGGAAACTTTCTGATGACTTCTTTTTGAGATTCGACAGAGAATTCCTGTCGGGAGCTATGTCTATGTTGTACTGAAACTTCCTGACAAAATCTCGAGCCAAATCATCCCAAATGTGCCAACGAGATATGTCTTGATCCATGTACCACTCGGATGCAATGCCCACTAGACTCTCTCCGAAATAAGCCATGAGAAGCTCCTCTTTCCCACCTGCCCCTCTCAGTTGATTGCAGTACCTCTTGAGGTGGGCTTTGGGGTCCCCATGCCCGTCGTACTTCTGAAACTTGGGAGTTTTAAAACCTAGGGGTAGGTGAACATGTGGGAACATTCACAAATCAGCGTAGGATACGCTCTTCTGACCACTTAAGCCTTGTATATTATTGAGGCTTTGTTCCATGCTCCTCATCTTCCGAGTGATTTCTTCTTGCTCGGGGTTCTTTGTAGTTTTGTCCTGTCCCGTAGTAAACTCATACCAGGGTTGTTGAGGGTAAGAATTGGCAGTGAAATGGGCTGTTTCTGGTGGAAAGGATGGTACTTGAAAAGTAAAAGATGATGGATAAAAATTTGGCCTGGGTAAAGTGGGTTGTGCCGTGGCCGAGGAGGGTGGTGCAATGAATATGTGGGAGGCCACACCCGAAATTAATGCCTGGGGGCGAACCTCAGAAGGCATTCCGGTAAAGCGGGCTAAGATGGTAGGATATCCGAGCGGAGTGTTTGGGTAATTTATTGGGACGTTAGAAGTTCCACTTGCCCTGGGGAGTAGCTCAGGGAACCAGGTATTGCACTCAGTAGCTCTCTTCCGTTGGACCAGGAGTCCCACATTTCCATCATGCGGAGATGCAGTACCCTATTTTCCTCAGCAGCCACTGACTTTGATATTGGGATGGCCGAAATCGGGCTATCCTCCGTGATAGGAATTGTTGGTAGATGGCTCTCTGACGATATTTCAACACTTCCCTTGGGTTTTGTAAAGTAAGGATGTGAACCCAGATTACCACAAAACCAACCACCTTAATGTATAACCTACTCAATGACAAACACAACAAACCGGTTAGTTTGAGACAATTAACATATAGGGAATCGCACATTGGAGGTATGATGCACCTATACAGTTAAATGTGTTTCTACATGTTTTTGGAACGGTTGCGTGTTTCATCCCGGCTTTTGTTTATCTCCCCAATCTCTTCTTTTGGCGTTTTTCACCTTTTGCACTCTTTTGTGCTTTGTCAATGTTTTTCCCTCTGTCACGACCCGGATTTCTCACCCTCGGGAGTCGTGATGGCGCCAACTAATGTGAGCTAGGCAAGCCAATTATGTGAACAACTTACCTTTTTACCCATCTTATATTAATTAACCATTGCAAAGTAATATCATTTAAACAGCGGAATTTAACATAAGCGGAAGAAAAAGCAATAAGCTAGCTGAACATGAATCCAATACAACTATATGAGTCTCGACTACCCAGAACTGGTGTCACAGTTTCACAGACGGTCTAAGAATACTACAAATAAAGGGCCTGAAAGAAATTAAATGCAACAGTGTGTCTAGAAATGTTTGAAAGAAACAGGAATAGTAGATAGAAGGAGACGCCAAGGCCTGCGGACGCCTGCAGGACTGCCTCGGGTCGCCTGGTGAGCAAGAATCAATAATCCCACTGCGGTCCGAAGTCTACAACACTAGGGTCTGCACAAAAGAGTGCATAGTGTAGTATCAGCACAACCGACCCCATGTGTTGGTAAGTGCCTAGCCTAACCTTGGCGAAGTAGTGACGAGGCTAGGACCAGACTACCAAATAAACCTGTGCAATTTAACTATATACAACAGAAAAGAATTACAAAAAGAAACATTCATGTACAGTCAAGTATGGGAGGGGAAAAACATGCTGCGGGGAAACATCGAATAGTAACAGAAGAGCAACAAGTAAATATGAGGATCACCACAATTCAATTGAAAATAGGAAGGGGAAATCATGCTGCGGGGTACAACAAGTATCAACGGGAAACCAATAATTTAGTGTAGAGAAACTGTAACAAAGTTATCAACAAAAATTAGAAAATCAAAGACAAGTGCACAGCATTACCCTTCGTGCTTTTACTCTCTCTCGCCAAAACAATACATGACATCACCCTTCATGCTTTAACACTCTCTCACCAAAACAATACACGGCATCACCCTTCGTGCTTTACGCTCTTCCTCACCCAAACAACAATCACAAGGAAATAGGGTAAGGGAATCAATAACCTTGAAATAAAACCAAATAACAATATAAAATCAGTAAATAAACGTCAAGGACAACATAACTCAATTATCAGCAAGAATCAGGAAAATCAAGGACAAGTGCACGGCACCACCCTTTGTGCTTTTACTCTCGTCCTCACCATAAGAATCAATACATTAGGCTCGGAATGGTACATCGTGCGACACGACATCACCCTTCGTGCTTTACACTCATTCCTCGCCATGAAATCAATCTAATTGGCAGGAAATGGTACATCGTGCGGCACATCATCACCCTTCGTGCTTTACACTCTTTCCTCACAAAACAAACAATGCACGGCATCACCCTTCGTGCTTTAACTCTATTCCTCACCCAAACAACAATTACAAACAATAGGACAAGGAAATAATGGAAATTTGCAATAAGAATCCCGGCAAGGGAGCAACAAGTCAACAATTAAATCCCGGCAAGGGAACAACATCAATAACATCCACATCCCGGCAAGGGAGATAACAAATGAATCAACAATAGCCCGGCAAGGGTGACAACATAATGATATCTTCTCTTTCTCACTTTTACTTCACAATTCACTTCACAACTCGAGCCAATGCTCTAGAGGTTCAATTATCACTTATACCTTCACAACTCATTTCACAACCCGAGCCAATGCTCTAAAAGTTCAATTATCACTTATACTTTCACAATTCGTTATACAACTTGAGCCAACGCTCCTCAATGTTCATAGGTCACAATTCTTTCCACAAACTTTATACAACAACTAGAAACCATCACCAAGGCATGAAAGATACAACGAAGTCATGATAATCACAATACAAAGACTCACGGGCATGCTAGACACAAACGTATAGATACTCGTCACCATGCCTATACATCGTACTCAACAATTACCACATAGCAAATAGGACTCGACTCCTAATCCCTCAAGCTAAGGTAAGACCAAACACTTACCTCAAACTTCCACGGCCAACTCAATCCTCATACACCGCCTTTCCTTTTGAATTAGGCTCCAAATCAACTGTATCTATGCATAATCGACTTAATAACATCAATAAATGCTAAACAATCCAATTCCAATGCTCAATTATAGCTTTTTAATCATTCTTTCCAAAAATCCAAAAATCGACCCCGGGCCCGCTTGGTCAAAACACGAGGTTCGGACCAAAATCAAATCACCCATTCACCCACGAGCCCAAATATATAATTATTTCCAGAATTCGACCCCAAAACGAGGTCTAAATCACAATTAATCAAAAAGCCCTAACTCTACCCAAATCCCTAATTTTCTACCGTTAATCTCATGATTTAAGCCTAGAAATCGAATGTGTGTGAATGGAAATTGAAAAAAATGAGTCTAAGATTACATACCTATGACTTTGTGGTGAAATCCTCTTTAAAAAATCGCCCAATTTGGAGTTAAAGATGAAGAAGTTATGAAATTTTGAATGAATCCCGAAATGCTACTATTGTTGGTCTTTTAAAATAACTGGGCGAAAACCTTCTTCGCGTTCACGACAGACACATCGCGTTCGCGATGAGTCAGGTCCACAGACATTCGCGTTCGCGTAAGCGGGCTCGCATTCGCGGAGAAGAATCTCCTCAAGCCCTCGCGTTCGCGTGCCAAGGATCGCATTCGCGATGAAAAAATTTGGTATCACCTCTCCAGAACCCTACGCGTTCGCGAGTGGAGGGACGCATTTGCGAATGGTCTCCCCACCTCAGCTTCGCTTTCGCGTCTCAACTTTCACGTTCGCGAAGAAGAAAACTGGCACTTGGGAGTTTTGCCTTATGCGTTCGCGAGTGGGACCACGCGAATGCGAAGAAAAATTTCCCTGTGCACTGAACAACAAAATCTGCAACATTTCTTAAGTCTAACACTTCGCGAATCACATCCGAAACACAGCCGAGCCCTCGGGGATCCTAACCAAACACACCTACCAACTAAACAACATCATGCGAACTTGTCCGTGCGATCAAATCGCCAAAATAACCTCAATAACAACGAATTAATCCTCAAAAGCAAAGAACTTTTCTCAAACTTCATCAAGTATCAACTTTAACAATTTAGCTCCGAATCACGTCAAATGATATCCGTTTTTCATCAAATTTCACAGAAACATCTTAAATCATATATAAGACCTGTACCGGGCGCCGGAACCAAAATACGGGCCCGATACTAACATGTTCTAATCAATTTTCATTTCCAATTTCCTTAAATAATTTCAGAAAACAATTTCTTTCAAAAATTCATTTCTTGTGCTTGAAACCTCGGAATTCGATTTCGGGCATACGCCCAAGTCCCATATTTTCCTACGGACCCTCCGGGATTGTCAAATCACGGTTCCGGGTCCGTTTACTTAAAATGTTGACCGAAGTCAAAATAACTAATTTTATAACCAAATTTTACCATTTTCACAGATTTTCATATTTAAGCTTTCCGGCTACGCGCCTGGATTGTGCACACAAATTGAGGCGAGGCTAAAAAAGGTTTTCAAGGCCTCGGGAACACAAAATTAAATTTAAAAACAAGTGATGACCTTTTGGGTCATTGCATCCTCCACCTCTAAAACAACCGTTCGTCCTCGAACGGAAATCAGAAGGAAGTACCTGAGTCGGGAAAAAGATGGGGATAACGGCTCCGCATATCAGACTCGGACTCCTAGGTCGATGCCTCAGGAGGCTGACCCCTCCACTAAACACGAACAGAAGGAAAACTCTTCGACCTCAATTGACGAACCTGTCGGTCTAGAATAGCCACCGGCTCCTCCTCGTAAGACAAGTCCTTGTCCAACTAGACAGTGCTGTAATCTAACACGTGGGATGGATCGCTGTGATACCTCCGAAGCATGGACACATGAAACACTGGATGCACGACTAATATGCTCGGTGGCAATGCAAGTCTATAAGACACCTCTCCCACTCGATCAAGAATCTCAAACGGACCAATGTACCTAGGGCTAAGCTTGCCCTTCTTCCCAAATCTCATCACGCCCTTCATAGGCGACACTCGAAGCAATACCCGCTCACCGACCATGAAAGCCAAATCTCAAACCTTGCGGTCGGCATAGCTCTTTTGCCTAGACTGAGCTGAACGAAGCCTATCCTGAATGATCCTGACCTTGTCCAAGGCATCCTGAACCAGATCCGTACCCAACAACCGAGCCTCCCCCTGCTCAAACCATCCAACCGGAGACCGACACCGCCTACCATATAAGGCCTGATAAGGAGCCATCTGGATACTCGACTGGTAGCTGTTGTTGTGGGCAAACTCCGCTAAAGGCAAAAACTGATCCCACGAGCCACCAAAGTCCATGACACAAGCTCGGAGCATATCCTCCAAAATCTGAATAGTCCGCTCGGACTGCTTGTCTGTCTGGGGATGAAATGTTGTGCTCAACTCAACCCGTGTGCCCAACTCTCGCTGAACTTCTCTCCAGAATGGCGACGTAAACTGCGTACCTTGGTCCGAAATGATAGACATGGGAACACCATGAAGGCGAAAAATCTCCCGGATATAGATCTCCGCTAACCTCTCAGAAGAATAGGAGACTGCCACAGGAATGAAATGTGCTGACTTGTTCAGCCTATCAACAATGACCCACACTGCGTCAAACTTCTTCCGAGTCTGCGGGAGTCCAACAACGAAATCCATAGTGATCCGCTCCCACTTCCAGTCGGGAAGCTCAATCCTCTGAAATAAACCACCGGGCCTCCGATGCTTGTACTTAACCTGCTGACAATTCAAACACTGAGCCACATATGCAACAAAATCTTTCTTCATTCTCCGCCACCAATAATACTGTCATAAATCCTGATACATCTTCGCGGCGCCCGGATGAATAGAGTACCGGGAGCTATGGGCCTCCTCTAAAATCAACTCTCGAAGACCATCCACATTGGGCACACAGACTCGGCCCTGCAATCTCAAAACTCCATCATCACCTATGGTAACCTGCTTGGTACCTCCGCTGCACCGTGTCTCTAAGGACACACAAATGGGGATCATCAAACTATCGATCTCGGATACGCTCTAATAATGAAGAACGAGCGATTGTGCAAGCTAACACACGGCTATGCTCAGAAACATCCAACCTCACGAACTGATTGGCCAAAGCCTGAACATCCAAAGCAAGCGGCCTCTCACCGACCGGAATATAAGCTAAACTGCCCACGCTGGCTGACTTCCAACTCAAAGCATCGGCCACCACATTGGCATTCCCTGGATGATATAAGATGGTGTTATCATAGTCCTTCAACAACTCCAACCACCTCCTCTGCCTCAAATTCAACTCCTTTTGCTTGAACAAATACTGAAGACTCTCGTGATCCGTGAACACCTCACATGCCACGCCATACAGATAATTCCTCCAAATCTTCAACGCATGAACAATGGCTGCCAACTCCAAATTATGAACCGGATAATTCTTCTCATGAATCTTTAACAGCCACGAAGCATAGGCAATGACCTTGCCATCCTGCATCAATACTGCACCAAGTCCAATACGAGAAGCATAACAATAAACTGTATAAGGCCCTGATCCTGTGGGCAAAACCAATATCGGTGCCATAGTCAGAGCTGTCTTGAGCTTCTGAAAGCTCGCCTCACACTCGTCCGACCATCTGAACTGAGCACCTTTCTGGGTCAACCTGGTCATCGGGGCTGCAATAGATGAAAACCCCTCCACGAACCGACGATAGTAGCATGCCAATCCCAAGAAACTTCGAATCTCTGTAGCTGATGTTGGTCTAGGCCAGTTCTTGACCGCCTCAATCTTCTTCGGATCAAACTGAATACCCTCTACTGATACAACATGACCCAGAAATGCAACTGAACTCACGCAGAACTCACTCTTTGAGAACTTAGCATATAACTGACTATCCCTCAGAGTCTGAAGAACCACTCTAAGGTGCTGCTCGTGCTCCTCCTAGCTGCGGGAATATATCAATATATCATCAATGAAGACTATCATGAACGAATCCAAACAAGGCCTGAACACTCGGTTCATCAAATCCATAAAAGTTGCTGGGGCATTTGTCAACCCGAATGACATATCCAAGAACTCATAATGCCTGTACCGAGTGCGGAAAGCTGTCTTAGGGACATCGGATGCCCTGATCCTCAACTGATGGTAGCCAGATCTCAAGTCAATCTTTGAAAATACCTTGGCACCCTGAAGCTGATCGATCAAATCATCAGTCCTCGGCAGCGGATACTTTTTCTTGATTGTAACCTTGTTCAATTGCCGGTAATCAATACACATTCTCATTGACCCATCCTTCTTCTTTACAAACAACACTAGCGCCCCAAGGCGAAACACTTGGTCTAATGAAACCCCTTTCAAGCATGTCTTGCAAGGGTATACCTCAGGAAACTCACGAATAACGGGCAGAAACTCAATAGAAGGAACATCAGCACTAGAATCACGAACATAGGCCTTTATCCGGTTTATGGGGAAGAGCTGGTATGCGGCTCGGAAGTGTATCCTCTATTGTGATGCCCATCTTACTGGTCCTCAGGGAGAGGTGAGGTTTGCTCCATTTGGGCCATTCCGATTCCAGTGTCAGAACCGTACACAGTCCAAGATAGCGTGGTAAGGTGATAACCAGTCCATCCCCAATATAATGTCGAAATCAACCATGTCCAGAAGCAACAAACCTACACGAGTCTCAAGACCACCAATCGCCACAATACAAGAACGATGGACTCGATCTACCACTATAGAATCACCCACCGGTGTAGACACATAAACAGGAGCACTCAAAGAATCACTAGGCATGACCAGATACGGTGCAAAGTAAGATGACACATACGAGTATGTAGACCCTGGNAATACTTAATAATAAATATTATATTATACTTGTTATGTACACATATAATTGGCACACGTTAGAACTTTTACATGTCTTTTGAAAGTAGTTATTAAAATTAACTTTAAACAATATCTAGCTATGCAACTACGCTTGTGCTAACAGTACCTGCACCTCCACCTCTAATACCTTTACCACCACATCTAGCATCTCTACCTCCACCTCTAATACCTCTAGCTAACTGAGCGGGCTGGACGAGCCCCTCAATGAACCTCCTCGCTCTCTCTCTCAGTGATGGGGAGAAAGTTCTCCGGAGATAGGTGCGTGAATTGTTCTCAAGTCGAAGCTGATGACCTAACTAGAATAGCCAATCAATAAACTCTCCAACAGGTCTTGGCGGATCCAGACAAGCAAAAGGTAGCAATATCGAATCCATTGGTCTCCACGATCCCTGTGTTCCAGAGAACCTCATGACAGCTGTCTAGATAATCTTGGGGATCCTCACTAGTTGCACCGCTGAATGTAGTAATGAAGAGCTTGGTGAAACTTATCCAACCTCCACAAAGCCTCCAAAAATGTGGCTGATCTATCACCGGTTTGTGCTACTGCTCGGCCGAAGAAGCGGTACATGACCTCGCCATTCGCGAAAGGACAAGAGTAGGGGTTTCAATTTAGCATTGAGAGAACAAAATCGTACGACAAGGAAGAATAGAAGTGAAACTTTTCCAAACTCTGTGGCCGCTAGGGGATAAATACAGACGTGTTCGTACCGTTCCCTCTGACTCTACTAAGCTTGTCTATGAACTGTGAGACCCATGTAACTTAGAGCTCTGATACCAACATGTCATGACCCGGATTTCCCACCCTCGGGAGTCGTGATGGCGCCTACTAATGTGAGTTAGGCAAGCTAATTATGTGAACAACTTACCTTTTTACCCATCTTATATTCATTAACAATTGCAAAGCAATATCATTTAAACAACGGAATTTAACATAAGTGGAAGAAAAAGCAATAAGCTAGCTGAATATGAATCCAATACAACTATTTGAGTCTCGACTACCTAGAACTGGTGTCACAGTTTCAAAGACGGCCTAAGAATACTACAAATGAAGGACCTGAAAGAAATAAATACAACAATGTCTCTAGAAATGTATGAAAGAAACAGGAATAGTAGAAAGAAGGAGATGCAAAGGCCTGCGGACGCCTGCTGGACTGCCTCGGGTCGCCTGATGAGCAAGAATCAGCAATCCCACTGCGGTCCGAAGTCTACAACACTGGGGTCTGCACAAAAGAGTGTAGAGTGTAGTATCAGCACAACCGACCCCATGTGCTGGTAAGTGCCTAGCCTAACCTCGGCGAAATAGTGACGGGGCTAGAACCAGACTACCAAATAAACCTGTGCAATTTAACTATATACAGCATAAATGAAGTACAGAAAGAAACATTCATATACAGTCAAGTATGGGAGGGGGAAAAACATGCTGCGGGGAAACATCAAATAGTAACAAAAGAGCAACAAGTAAATATGAGGATCACCACAGTTCAATTGAAAATAGGAAGGGGAATCATGCTACGGGGTACAACAAGTATCAACAGGAAACAAACAATTTATTGTAGAGAAACTGTAACACAGTTATCAATAAAAATTAGGAAATCAGAGACAAGTGCACGGCATCACCCTTCGTGCTTTAACACTCTCTCACCAAAACAATACACGGTATCACCCTTCGTGCTTCACGTTCTTCCTCACCCAAACAACAATCTCAGGGAAAATAGGGCAAGGGAATCTATAACCTCGAAATAAAACCAAATAACAACAGAAAATTAGTAAATAAACATAAAGGAAAATATAACTCAACTATCAGCAAGAATCACGAAAATCAAGGACAAGTGCACGGCACCACCCTTCGTGCTTTTACTCTCGTCCTCACCGTAACAATCAATTCAATAGGCACGGAATGGTACATCATGCGGCACGACATCACCCTTTGTGCTTTACACTCTTTCCTCACCATGAAATCAATCTAATAGGCACGGAATGGTACATCGTGCGACACGGCATCACCCTTCGTGCTTTACACTCTTTCGTCACAAAACAAACAATGCACGGCATCACCTTCATGCTTAAACTCTCTTCCTAACCCAAACAACAATCACAAACAATAGGGCAAGGAAATAAAGGAAATTTGCAATAAGAATCCCGGCAAGGGAGCAACAAGTCAACAATTAAATCTCGGCAAGGTAACAACATCAATAACATCCACATCCCGATAAGGGAGATAACAAATAAATCAACAATAGCCCAGCAAGGGTGACAACATAATTATCTCTTCAGTTTCTCACTTTTACTTCACGATTCACTTCACAACTCGAGCCAATGCTCTAGAGGTTCAATTATCACTTATACCTTCACTACTCATTTCACAACTCGAGCCAATGGTCTAAAAGGTCAATTGTCACTTATACTTTCACAATTCGTTATACAACTTGAGCCAACGCTCCTCAATGTTCATAGGTCATAATTCTTTTTACAAACTTTATACAACAATTAGAAACCATCACCAAGGCATGAAAGATACAACGAAGTTATGATAATCACAATATAAAGACTCACGGGCATGCTAGACACCAACATATAGATACTCGTCACCATGCCTATACGTCGTACTCAACAATTGCCACATAGCAAATAGGATTCAACTCCTATTCCCTCAAGCTAAGGTTAGACCAAACACATACCTCGAACATCCACGGCCAACTCAATTCTCAAACACCGCCTTTCCTTTCGAATTCAGCTCCAAATCAAATGTATCCATACATAATCAACTTAATAACATCAATAAATGCTAAAAGATCCAATTCCAATGCTCAATTATGGCTTTTTAATCATTCTTCCCCAAAACCCAAAAATTGACCCCGGGGCCGCTTGGTCAAAACACGAGGTTCGGACCAAAATCAAATCACCCATTCACGCACGAGCCCAAATATATAATTGTTTTCACAATTTGACCCCAAAACGAGGTCTAAATCACAATTAATCAAAAATCCCAAACTCTACCCAAATCCCAAATTTTTTACCCTTAATCTCATGATTTAAGCCTAGAAATCTAATGGGTGTTAATGGAAATTGAAGAAAATGAGTCTAAGATTACATACCTATGAATTTGTGGTGAAATCCTCTTTCAAAAATCGCCGAATTTGGAGTTAAGATGAAGAAGTTATGAAATTTTGAATGAATCCCGAAATGCTATTGCTTTGGGTCTTTTAAAATAACTGGGCGAAAACCTTCTTCGCGTTCGCGACAGACCTTCACGTTCGCGGACAAGAATCTCCTCAAGCTCTCGCGTTCGCGTGCCAAGGATCGCGTTCGTGATTAACAAATTTGGTGTCCCCTCCCCAGAACCCTACGCGTTCGCGAGTGGAGGGACGTTGTCACGACCCCAACCCCGGTCGTGATGGCGCCCAACACACTGCTAGGCAAGCCTGACCAACTAACAACCTCAACCCGTTTTTTATTAAGTTTATTATTAGCTAACACATTTAAAATGCCAAATTACCATAATAAAGGCCTGGAACAAGAGTTAAATATGCGGAAATTCAAATGATAATACCACTACATAGCCCGAATAGATCCGGTGTCACAAGTCTGAGCCTCTAATACATGTTTAACAGCCTATTACCTAATCAGTCTAGGAAATGTGGAAAAAAAAGGATAGAAGGGAGAGATCAGGGCTGCGGACGCCATGCAGCTACCTCGATACTCCCGGGTATGTGCTGCCGGACTGAAAATCCTCAACAGCCTCTGATGCACCTGGATCTGCACGCAAGGTGCAGGGAGTAATGTGAGTACTCCGACCCAGTGAGTAATAAACATAAATAATGACTGAGAATAGGAAATCCTGGAGAAACACAGAGTAATCTATAATACGACAGTCTAAAACAAGTAATATGGAAGCAGTAAACCAATGGAAAATGAAAAATGATAATTCTGCAACAAATAAGCAGTTAAGTGATAGATAGTAAAAGAAAAATCAACTCATAGAACGGTACTCTATAGTACCTGCTGCGTCGTGCAGCCCGATCCATATATTTATCATCGACGACGCTCACTAGGGTGTACAGACTCCGGGAGGGGCCCCTTACAGCCCAAGCGCAATAATAAGCCATCTCGTGGCACCAATATAGGCCCTCGGCCTCATATCAATATCAGTATAACACTGCTGCGGCGCACATCCCGATCCCATAGTATCCTCACATCTGGTCCTTGGCCATACTCAGTCCAGACATCATATAAGCCCCTCGGGCATTAGTAAAACAGTAGTTCTCAGCCCAAAATATCATGTAACATATCATTTTAGTTTCAAAAACTGAGTAAAAGTGGCTGAGTTGTAAAACAATAGAAAACGGTACAGCTGAGTTCAAGTAGTAAATCAAAACGGTGAGGAAATAGTGATAAAAACTCCCCGAAGGGTTCAAATAGTTGGCACAAAGCCCACATATGGCGATCAATCCAAATAATGATGATATCAATTAAGCTTCAATCAAATATGCAGTAAAAGCATCGCTCGTGACGGACCAAGTCACAATCCCCAATAGAAAACGACCCCACGCTCATCATCAAGCGCGTGTCTCACCTAAATATAGCATTACGTTGTGCAAATCCGGGGTTTCAAACCCTCAGGACATCATTTACATTCATTACTCACCTCGAACCGGCTAAAGCTCTAGCTCGCTATGCCCTTGCCTCTCAAACCGGCCTCCTCGCGCGTCGAATCTGACCAAAACCAGAACGAATATGTCACAAAAGGCTAAAGGAACAAAACCCAAGCGAAAACAATCGAAAAATATCAAAAATCCCGAAATTAGCAAAAGCCGAGCCCCGGGCCCACTTCTCGAAACTCACAAATTTTCACATCATTAGATTCCTTATCTCAACACGAGTTCATACATATCAAAAACACATGAATCGGAGTTCAATTGACCCCTCAAATCCCCAATTTAGACTCTCTTAATCTCCAGCCCTAAACCTCCATTTTTATTCCATAAATTCCTTAATTTTCAGTCCTAATTCTTGAAATATCACCATAGAATTGTGTTTTAGGTCCGAAATCCTTACCATATCGAAGTTCCCTTGAAACCTCTCATCAAAATCGCCCAAAAACTCTAGGTCCGAAGTTAAAATGAATAAACCCTTCAAAAATCGCGAAGAAGAACCATTTATACCTTCTACCCAGGGGTTTTCGCATCTGCGAGCCCTTTTACCGCACATGCGGTACCGCATTTGCGGTCCAACCAACTGCTCCTGCGGTGTCTCATTTAAATCCAAAAGCCGCTTCTGCGACAGAATTTCTGCATCTGCGGCTTCGCAGATGCGGCCCCATTGACATCTTCTGCGGAAACTGCTCCCCAGGCCAAACTTCGCATCTACGGCCTTCCTCTCGCACGTGCGTCACCGCACCTGCGGTTCCCAAGCCGCAGGTGTGAAAACCCCAAAAGCAGCATATAATCTGCAATTGCACAAGTCCAAAACTCTTCCTGTTAGCCATCCGAAACTACTCCGAGGCCCCCGGGACCTCAACCAAAAGCACCAACACCTCCTAATACCTCATTCAATCTTGTTTCAATCATCAAAACACCTCAAACAACACTAAATCTATCAATTCACATCAAATTCAAGCCTAAGTAGTTTTCTAAAAACTTCCAAAACACGCTTTTGATCAAAAACCCAACCAAACCACATGCAAATAACCTGAAATTTTGCACACACATCCCAAATCACACAACGAAGCTACAGCAACTCTCGGAATCCCATTCCGACCCTCGGATCAAAATCTCACCTATTAACCGGAATTCGCCAAAATACTAACTTTGAAAATTCAAGCCTAATTCTACAGCGGGCCTCCAAAACCACTTCCGATCGTACTCCTAAGTCACAAATCACCACCTGAAGCTAACCAAACCATCGGAACTCACATCCGAGCCCTCTAACACATAAGTCAACATCCGATTGACTTTTCCAACTTAAGCCTTCTAAAAAGAGACTATGTGTCTCATTTCCTTACCAATTCCACTCCAACCACAAACCAATCAACTCGACTACATAAAACACGGATAACGAAGCATAAAGAAGCAAAAATGGGGAAACAGAGGGGCAACTCATGAGACGACTGGTCGGGTCGTCACATCCTCCCCAACTTAAACAAACGTTCATCCACGAATGAGTCGAGAAACATACCTGAAGCCTCGAATAGGTGAGGATATCCGCTCCGCATCTCCCGCTCGGTCTCCCGGGTAGCCTCCACCACGGGCCGACCTCCCCACTGCACCTTCATTGAAGCTATATCCTTCGACCTCAACTTTCGAACCTGACGACCCAAAATAGCCACTGGCTCCACATCAAAGGTCAAATACTCATCCAACTGAACCGTGCTGAAATCCAAAACATGAGACGGGTCCCCAACATACTTCCGGAGCATAGAAACATGAAATACCGGGTGCACACTCGACAAGCTAGGTGGCAAAGCAAGCATATAAGCCACCTCCCCAATCCTCCTAAGTACCTCAAAAGGCCCAATGAACCGCGGACTCAACTTCCCTTTCTTTCCAAATCTCATAACGCCCTTCATGGGTGAAACCTTCAGCAAGACCTTCTCATCAACCATGTAGGACACATCTCGAACCTTCGGGTCCGCATAACTCTTCTATCGTGACTGCGCTGTACGAAGTCTCTCCTGAATCACCTTCACCTTCTCTAAGGCATCCTGAACCAAATCTGTCCCCAATAGCCTAGCCTCACCGAGCTCCAACTAACCAACTGGGGATCTACACCGCGTCCCATACAAAGCCTCACACGGAGCCATCTGAATGCTCGACTGGTAGCTGTTGTTGTAGGCAAACTCGGCAAGCAGCAAGAACACATCCCATGAACCTCCAAAATCAATAACACAAGCACGCAACATGTCCTCCAATATCTGAATAGTACGCTCGGACTGTCCGTCCGTCTGAAGATGAAACGCAGTGCCCAGCTCCACCTGAGTACCCAACTCTCTCTGCACGGCTCTCCAAAACTACGAGGTAAAATGAGTACCTCTATCTGAGATGATGGAAACCGGAACACCATGCTTACCGAACAATCTCCCGGATATAAATCCCTGCCAACCGCTCTGAAGAATAGGTAGTACACACAGGAATGAAGTGCGCGGACTTGGTCAGCCGATCCACAATCACCCAAATAGCATCAAATTTTTTCGATGTCCGAGGAAGTCCAACGACAAAGTCCATAGTGATCCTCTCCCACTTCCACTCGGGAATAACCATCTGCTGAAACAAGCCACCCGGTCTCTGATGCTCATATTTCACCTGCTGACAATTGAGACACCGAGCTACAAATCCCACAATATCTTTCTTCATTCTTCTCCACCAATAGTGCTGCCTCAAGTCCTGATACATCTTCGCGACACCCGGACGAATAGAATACCGCGAGCTATGGGCCTCCTCCAGAATCAACTCTCTAAGTCTATCCACATTGGGCACACAGATCCGGCCCTGCATCCTCAACACACCGTCATAACCGATGGTCACATTTCTGGCATCATCATGCCGAACTCTGTCCTTAAGGACAAGCAAATGCGGATCATCATACTGGCGCTCTCCGATGCGATCTTATGAGGAAGACCGAGAAACCACACAAGCCAACACCCGACTAGGCTCCGGAATATCTAATCTCACAAACCGATTGGCCAAGGCCTAAACATCAACTGCAAGGGGTCTCTCCCCAACTGGAATGTACGCCAAACTCCCCATACTCACTGCCTTTAGGCTCAAAGCACCGGCCACCACATTGGCCTTTCCCGGATGGTACAGAATAGTAATATCATAATCCTTAAGCAAACCTAGCCACCTCCGCTGCCTCAAATTAAGATCCTTTTGCTTGAATAAATGCTGAAGACTACGATGATCAGTGAATACCTCACAAGATACGCCATACAAGTAATGCCTCCAAATCTTTAATGCATGAACTATGGCAGCCAACTCGAAATCATGAACATGGTAGTTCTTCTCATGGGGCTTCAACTGACGAGAAACATAAGCAATAACTCTACCCTCCTGCATCAATACACAACCAATCCCAACTCTCGAAGGATCATAATATACGGTATATGAACCTGAAGCTTATGGCAAAACCAATACTGGAGTTGTGGTCAAAGCTGTCTTGAGCTTCTAAAAGCTCTCCTCACACTCGTCCGACCATACGAACGAAGAACCCTTCTGAGTCATCTTGGTCAAGGGTGATGCAATGGATGAGAATCCCTGAACAAATCGGCGGTAATAGCCTGCCAACCCAAGAAAGCTACGAATCTCTGTGGCTGAGGACGGTCTAGGCCAACTCTGGACCGACTCTATCTTCTTTTGATCAACCTGAATACCCTCGCTGGATACCACGAGTCCCAAGAAAGCCACTGAACTGAGCCAAAACTCACATATCTTCCTTATTTGGTCAATTCCTGCATAAAGGTAGGGCAGGAACCACCCTGAAAGCGAGAGCTCGAGGCGGTAGGAAAGGAGGATCAACAAGATAGGATGCTCTGTCCCAACTAACAAGAGTAGGAAGATTCTAGCTTTGAATCTTGTGCTTGACAATTTTCATAGTGAATTTCTTGCGTATCCACCCTGAAAGCGAGAGCTCGAGGCGCAGATCTTTTCATCCTCCGCCAACAAGCAGAGCCGATACCGAGCTAGCTAACTCTCTTCTCCTGCTTTAGCTTGAGCCCACCCGGACAGACTCTGGCATGACAGAGAAAGTTTTCGTATGGTCTCATCATCTGATGCAGAAACGATGCGAGAGGGAGAAGCGGGATATCCAAGAAAGACACAAGTGGTCCTCTCACTCGCTCGCTTGCTGGAAAGACTGGGACTAGATTGATAGAGCACATGGCATCTGCTCGTTAGCAATCCGAACCTTCCAACAAGCAGAATAAAATACTAGCTTTCCATTTAGGGTGGTATCTTCACTAACTCGATTCAAGAGCGACTCCCACTTGGAGAACTTTGCATAAAGCTTCTCCTCCCTCAATCTATGCAGTACAACTCGCAAATGCTCCGCGTGCTCCTCCTAACTACACGAGTACACCAGAATAGAATCAATGAAATAAATAACGAACAAATCCAGATAAGGCCGAAATACATTGTTCATCAAATGCATGAATGCTGCTTGGGCATTGGTAAGCCCGAAAGACATGAAAAGAAACTCATAGTGACCATATCTAGTCCTGAAAGCAGTCTTAAGAATATTTGAATCCCTGATCTTCAACTGGTGATAACCCGAACGGAGATCAATCTTGGAGAACACCCTCGCTCCCTGAAGCTGGTCAAATAAATCATCAATGCGAGGCAGGGGATACCTGTTCTTAACTGTCACCTTCTCCAATTGCCGGTAATAGATGCACATTCTCATTGTGCTATCCTTCTTCTTCACAAACAAAACTGGCGCACCCCACGACGACACACTAGGCCGAATGAACCCCTTACCTAGGAGTTCCTAAAGCTGCTCCTTCAATTCTTTCAACTCCGTTGGTGCCATACGATATGGCGAAATAGAAATGGGATGAGTGCCCGGCACCAGGTCAATACCAAAATCAATATCCCTGTCCGGTGGCATGCCCGACAGGTCTGCAGGAAACACATCGGGAAAATCCCTCACAACCGGAACACATTCGATACTAGGAGTCTCTGCTCCAACATACCGCACAAACGCTAGATACGAAAGACAACCCTTCCCAACCATACGCTGGGCCTTCAAGAAAGAGATCACTCTACTGGGAACATAATCAGTCACACCACGCCACTCGATCCGCTGTACACCCGGCATAGCCAAAGTGACTATATTAGCATGACAGTCTAGAATAGAATGACACGGAGATAACCAATCCATGCCCAAAATAACATCAAAGTCCACCATGCTCAATAGCAACAGATCAACTCGGGTCTCCAGACCCCTAATAGTCCCAACACATGACCGGTACACACGGTCCACAACAACAGTATCGCCCATCGGGGTAGACACATGAACAGATAAAGCAAGAAACTCCCGGGGCGCACCCAAATAATGAGCAAAATATGAGGACACAAAAGAATAGGTGGAGCCGGGATCAAATAATACGGAGGCATCTCTGTGGCAGACTGAAACAATACCTGTAATGACAGCATCTGAAGCAATGGATCTGTCCTGCCTGGAATAGCATAAAAATGAGCCTGGCCACCGCTTGATCGACCTCCCCCTCTGGGGTGACCCCTGGCTGCATGATATCCACCCCTAGCTGGCTGGGCGGGTGGTGAAGTAACTGGAGCAGATGTCGGGGGTTGACCCCTCTGCTGGAGCTGACCACCACGAAGTCGAGGGCACTGCCTCCTCATATGTCCAATGTCCCCGTACTCATAACAACTCCCTGTTGCTGGAGATGGGGACTGAAGGGAACCCCTAGCACCAGAGTGACTAGCAGATGCACTCGGCGCAGAAGAACCCTGAGCTAATGGGGCATGAGATGAACTCTGAGCTGGGAGGGCGCTGAGTGAAGGCTGGCCCTGTAGTGACCCATGATGACCACGACCTAAAGATGCCCCACGATACTCTGGACGGACCGACAGAGCAGGCCTGAAAGAACGACCTCTACCATGCTGGAACTGGCCCCTCGAACGAGCACCACTGTAACTGCCCCATCCACGAGGCCTCTTGGCCTCCCTCTCCTCTTGCTCCCGATGGTGAACTGTCTCAATCTCACGAGCGATATCCACCACCTCCTCGAACGTGGCACCCAATACTCTCTCTCTAGTCATCAGAATACGGAGATGGTAGTTAAGGCCATCCACAAATCTCCTGATCCTTTCGCGATCTGACGGAATCATCCAGGTGGCATGACGAGCCAACTCAGAAAACCTCATCTCGTACTGGGTCACGGTCATATCTCCCTGCGTCAACCACTCAAACTGCCTCCGTATCTCCTCTCTACGGGACTACGGTACATACTTCTCCAAGAAGAGAGTGGAGAACTGCTACCAAGAAAGGGGTGCTGCACCGACAGGCCTATGCCTCTCAAAATCCTCCCACCAAGTAAAGGCAGCCCGTGTAAACGGAAAGGTGGTAAATGCCACACCACTAGACTCAAGAATCCCTGCTATACGGAGCATCCGCTGACACTTGTCAAGAAAACCCTAGGCATCTTCGCCCTCAGCACCACTGAATGACGAAGGCTGGAGTCTACCAAACCTCTCAAGACGACGCTACTCATCCTCCGACATAACTGGAACCCCTGAACTCCTGCACTGGTGCAACCGGCTGAGCTTGAGGTGCCTCCGGCGTCTGTAGTCCTTGCACTACCTGCTCAGGTGTGCGAGCAGCGGGGGTCTGATTGCCTCCCCCGGCCTGCGAAGTAGCTGCTGCTGTGGTGGCTGAAACAGCCTGAGTCAGGCCAGTGCAAACTGTCAAGATCTGAGCCAAGGTCTCCTATAGACCTAGAATCACAATAGGCACAGCTGGTGCCTGAACTGGTGCTGCTTGAGTCTGATCCGAAGCTGGGGCAGCTGGTGGATCAACCCGTGCTCCCCTCGCTACTCTGCCTCTGCCACGACCACGACTGCGTCCACGGCCTCTGGTGGCCTCAGTGAGTGGCACTGGTGGTCGTCCTCCTCGTCCAGTAGTTCGCGTCCTCACCATCTGTGAGAGAATAGAATAAAGAGGACTTTAGTGCTTGGATCAACAAGTTCGCACAACAAGAATTTCAAGGATATGAAGTTTTTCCTAAAGGTTCTACAGCCTCTCAAGGATAAATACAGACGTCTCCGTACCGATCCGCGAGACTCTACTAAACCGGCTCATGACTTGCGAGACCCATGTAACCTAGGCTCTGATACCAACTTGTCACGACCCCAACCCCGGTCGTGATGACGCCCAACACACTGCTAGGCAAGCCTGACCAACTAACAACCTCAACCCGTTTTCTTATAAAGTTTATTATTAGCTAACACAGTTAAAATGCCAAATTACCATAATAAAGCCTGGCACAAGAGTTAAATATGCGGAAATTCAAATGATAATACAACTACATAGCCCGCACAGATCCGGTGCCACAAGTCTGAGCCTCTAATACAAGTTTAACAGCCTATTACATAATTAGTCTAGGAAATATGGATAAAACAAAGGGATAGAAGGGAGAGATCAGGGCTGCTGATGCCATGCAGCTACCTCGATACTCCCGGGTATGTGCTGCCCGATTGAAAATCCTCAATAGCCTCAGATGCACCTGGATCTGCACGCAAGGTGCAGGGAGTAATGTGAGTACTCCGACCGAATGAGTAGTAAACATAAATGATGACTGAGAATAGGAAATCCTAGAGAAACACAGAGTAATCTATAATATGGCAGTTTAAAACAAGTAATATGGAAGCAGTAAACCAATGGAAAACGAATTATGATAATTCTGCAACAAATAAGAAGTTAAGTAATAGACAATAAAAGAAAAAATAAACACTTAGAACGGTACTCAATAGTACCCGCTGCGGCGTGCAGCCCGATCCATATATTTATCATCGACGGCGCTCACTGGGGGTGTACGGACTCCGGGAGGGGCCCCTTACGGCCCAAGCGCAATAACAAGCCATCTCATGGCACCAATTTAGGCCCTCTGCCACATATCATTATCAGTATAACACTGCTGCGGCGCGCAGCCCGATCCCATAGTTTCCTCACATCCGGCCCTTGGCCATACTCAGTCGATAAATCATATAAGCCCCTCGAGCATTAGTAAAACAGTAGTTCTCAGCCCAAGACATCATTTAACATATCATTTTAGTTTCAAAAACTGAGTAAAAGTGGCTGAGTAGTAAAACAGTAGAAAACGGTACGACTGAGTTCAAGTAGTAAATTAAAATGGTGAGGAAAAAGTGATAAAAACTCCACGAAGGGTTCAAATAGTTGGCACAAAGTCCACATATGGCGATCAATCCAAATAATGATGATATCAATTAAGCTTCAATCAAATATACAGTAAAAGCATCGCTCGGGACGGACCAAGTCATAATCCCCAATAGAAAACGTCCCCACGCTCATCATCAAGCGCGTGTCTCACCTCAATATAGCACTACGATGTGCAAATCCGGGGTTTTAAACCCTCAGGACATCATTTACATTCATTACTCACCTCGAACCGGCTAAAGCTCTAGCTCACTATGCCCTTGCCTCTCAAACCGGCCTCCTCGCGTGTCGAATCTGACCAAAACCGGAACGAATACGCCACAAAAGGCTAAGGGAACAAAACCCAAGCAAAAACAATCGAAAAATATCAAAAATCCCGAAATTAGCAAAACCCGAGCCCCGAGCCCACTTCTCGAAACATAGAAATTTTTACATCATTAGATTCCTTATCTCCCCACGAGTTCATACATATCAAAAACACAGGAATCGGAGTTCAATTGACCCCTCAAATCCCCAATTTAGACTCTCTTAATCTCAAGCCCTAAACCTCCATTTTTAGTCCATAAATTCCTTAATTTTCAGTCCTAATTCATGAAATATCACCATAGAATTGTGTTTTAGGTCCGAAATCCTTACCTTATCGAAGTTCCCTTGAAACCTCTCTTCAAAATCGCCCAAAAACTCTAAGTCCGAAGTTAGAATGAATAAGCCCTTCAAAAATCGCGAAGAAGAACCATTTATACCTTCTGCCCAGGGGTTTTTGCATCTGCGACATCTTTTACAGCACCTGCAGTACCGCATTTGCGGACCAACCAACCGCTCCTGCGGTTTCACATTTAAATCCAAAAGTCGCTTCTGCGACAGAATTTCTGCATCTGCAGCTTCGCAGATGCGGCCCCATTGACCGCTTCTGTGAAAACTGCTCCCCAGCCCAAACTTCACATCTGCGGCCTTCCTCTCGCACGTGTGTCACCGCACCTGCGGTTCCCAAGCCGCAGGTGCGAAAACACCAGAAGCAGCATATAATCTGCAATTGCACAAGCCCAAAACTCTTCCCGTTAGCCATCCGAAACCACTCCGAGGCCCCCGGTACCTCAACGAAAAGCACCAACACCTCCTAAAACCTCATTCAAACTTGTTTCAATCATCAAAACACCTCAAACAACACTAAGTCTATCAATTCACATCGAATTCGAGCCTAAGTTTTCTAAAAACTTCCGAAACACGCTTTTTATCAAAAACCCAACTAAAGCACATCAAAATGACCTGAAATTTTGCACACACATCCCAAATCACACAGCGAAGTTACAGCAACTCTCGGAATCCCATTCCGACCCTCGGATCAAAATCTCACCTATCAACCGGAATTCGCCAAGATACTAACTTTGCCAATTCAAGCATAATTCTATACTGCGCTCTAAAAACACTTCCGATCACACTCCTAAGTCACAAATCACCAGCCGAAGATAACGAACCATCGTCACTCACATCCGAGCCCTCTAACACTGATAATAGGTGAATTTCACTATAATCACACCGTAAATAATCACCTTCTTGTGTAGTTTTAATGCTAAAAGTGATAACAAAATGCTCTTATTAGTGCTTTTCATGATTTGCAGGTGATATATGTATAAGGAAGGCTAAGGAGCAGTTTTGAAGTCAAAATTGATGAAAAAGAGGCCAACTGTGAAATTTCCTAAGTGAACCATGCAAAACAGGCCAAAGATTCAGAGCACTGGGTTTACCGCGGTTCCACCGCGACCGCGGCAGAACCGCGGTGGAAAGCAGCTACAGAACTTCAGTGATTCCGCGAGTGTGTTTGGTCGCGGTTTTACCGCGACCGCGGCAGGCGCGAAAACTTCAGGGGTCAAAGTGTCAAATACGGGATTTTTAGAACTAAAACCTATTTAAAACATTAGACTTCGCCCAAGAGAGGCATGTATTGATTTTTAAGGTTTCTTAGCAAGGAAAACCATTGTGAGAGAATACTCTAAACATCTTTCTTCTTTTCTTTTGATTTTTATGATGGATTCAATCTTAGTTTATTTTCCCATAGCCATGAGTAGCTAAATTCCTTGTCTAAGGTTTTGATGGAACCTATTGGGTGATGAACTTCTTGTTTATGTGAATACAAATTGCTAGTTTAATCTCTATATGTTCAAGTTCGTGTTTGTTGTAGTTAATTGACAGGATCCTCAATTAGTTGTGCCTATTTAGTGTGCATAACTTGGAAAAGAGTGCATATTTAGGGTATGGTTGAACAACACCACTCCTAGATTACTAGAGAAATCTATAATTGCGGGTTTAAAGGCGGGATTAGGGATAATGAAGCCTTGGGTGTAATCTAAAGTGAATCATGCTAAATAGTGTATCTCGAGATACACTAGCTTACTTTATTTAGCACGATTGACTTTAGATTACACCCAAGGCTTCATTATCCCTAATCCCGCCTTTTAACCCACAATTATAGATTCCTCTAATAATCTAGGAGTGGTGTTGTTCAACCATACCCTAAATATGCACTCTTTTCCAAGTTATGCACACTAAATAGGCACAACTAATTGAGGATCCTGTCAATTAACTACAACAAACACGAAGTTGAACATATAGAGATTAAACTAGCAATTTGTATTCACATAAACAAGAAGTTCATCACCCAATAGGTTCCATCAAAACCTTAGACAAGGAATTTAGCTACTCATGGCTATGGGAAAATAAACTATGATTGAATTCATCATAAAAATCAAAAGAAAAGAAGAAAGATGTTTAGAGTATTCTCTCACAATGGTTTTCCTTGCTAAGAAACCTTAAAAATCAATACATGCCTCTCTTGGGCGAAGTCTAATGTTTTAAATAGGGTTTAGGTCTAAAAATCCCGTATTTGACACTTTGACCCCTGAAGTTTTCGCGCCTGCCGCGGTCGCGGTAGAACCGCGGCCAAACACCCTCGCGGAATCACTGATGTTCTGCAGCTGCTTTCCGCCGTGGTTCTGCCGCGGTCGCGGTGGAACCGTAGTAAACCCAGTGCTCTGAATCTTCGGCCTGTTTTGCATGGTTCACTTGGGAAATTTCACAGTTGGCCTCTTTTTCATCAATTTTGACTCCAAAACTGCTCCTTAGCCTTCCTTATACATATATCACCTGCAAATCATGAAAAGCACTAATAAGAGCATTTTTGTTATCACTTTTAGCATTAAAACTAAACAAGAAGGTGATTATTTACGGTGTGATTATAGTCAAATTCACCTATTATCAACACCCCACACTTAAACCCTTGCTCGTCCTCGAGCAAACTAAACCACACTTCTAGGCCTAACTGCTCAATGCATTGCCCCAATTTATGCCACACCTGCTATTATCAACGATCGACCTAAGCGGTGCACAATCATATCTCAAATGCAGACTCTCATGCCAGGACACACTTGTGCTCACTCTAATTACTCCACTGAAGTGAAAACTCACTTTTTCTTCCTGAGTCACATGCCCTCACATAAACAAAAGCTGAGAGAAGTTCCACACACACATAAAATTCAACAACAAGGAACCATATATAGAAAGAATTCACTCGCTCTCAGCAAAGGGCATTCACATGCCACACAGACACACCATAAGCTTGCCCCTAGTGTAAGACTCCACTAATCGAACCATTCAGTCAAAGATCAAGAGGTCTTTATAGGTTGTAATGTAGGCTAAGGGACGGGTAGGATATATTTGGATATAGTGACTAACCTCCCTAAGCACTTTTAATACACACTTCCTTTTGTTTCACCTTCATGTTCAACCCAATCATTATTCCACATTTTGTTTCACTTGTGACCCCCACTTTTCTTTAATTACAACTGGCTTCTTCTTCTTCTTCTTTTTTTTTTTTAGATTTATTGTACACTGCCAGTTCACCAATCAGAACCTTCATTCTTGATTCCCTTTTTTTTTCACTAACTCTCTCCCACCCCACACTTTGACTTTTGTATATTCTTTAGTGATTCAAGTGCTTCTAGGAGGTAGAGGTTCAAACAATTAGCTTATTCAAACACAGCGATTTAGATCATTACAGGGTTATCAAAGAACAGGCTTCAGGCTCAAAGGGGGTAACTATGGTAATATGCACAGGTGGATTCTCAAGTATAGAGGGTTGCACAAAGAAATGCCTCAATCATCTCTAAAACCAAACGACTTCTATTTCGCTTTGCAAACACACAGGGCAAGTTCTAGGTATCATATGCAAGCATAGGATGCAAGTAACAACTCACACACACTTAGCATGTAACTCATTCCGAATCAGTTCATCAACACAATTATACGAGTGTTCAAGCAAGAAAAGATGTGCAAAATTAAGGCATATATTATGAGTCCACAAACAAGCTTAGACGTCCACTCTCAAGTTCTTTTCTTTGCAAGTGTGCACATTTGGGGTTACATTCTGACCTTCACCCATCTAATCCTAAAACTACAAAAGAAAAATCTACCTAACCCGGTTCAAGAAAAACCCTTGGAAAAGAACCGTGGTCAAAAGAAAAACCAAGGGGGAGGTACTACACTACCTAAAAGAAGAAGAAAAAATAAAAAAAATTCTACATGGACTACTTCCCTCAAGAGTATTGTCCACCTAGTCCGTCATCAGGAAGAGTCCTCTACAAGTTTTTTTTTTTTTTTATTTATTTTTATCTGACTTTGACCCTCAAGAGACCCGTCAACAAGTGTCCGTCGTTGGGCCAAGTCAGCTACTCCTAATATAACACACTCACATATATACAACACATCACTCTAATGCTACAGCACAACAACATACATCTATATACATTACAATACACAGTTAGAGCAAGTCTCCCACCCCACACTTAAAATCATGGCATGTCCCCATGTCATATCAAGAAAGTAAAGAGCAGAAGGGTTAGAAGACTTCCCTGAGACTCAATCCGAGTCGGAGACGGTGCTGGGGTCTACATGGCAGGCCCTCCCCAATGCACGTAACCAGGCCATAAACCGGCTCTCAGATCTAGCCTGCCTCTGCGACATGGCGTCCATCCGCGTGTGTAGGCCATCCACCGAGGTGCGGAGATCCGCGACCTCTTCCTCCAAGGAGCGCAGCATAGGCCGGGAGGACTGTGAGCGTGATAGGTCTGCTCCAGAATGGGGGCGCCGAGAGGGCCCGGCACTGTCAACAGACCTCCTGGACGGTGCAAAAGGAACCGGATCATCCTCCTCATCATCTATCTCAATTGTGGTGCGTGTACCCCTGCCCACTCTTATGCTAGAAGCTTTGAAAGCTGCTTTGGGAGGCAAATCTCCATCTGCAGGATTGGTGGGGGTGTTTCTCATCAAGCACAATGTGGTTACCAAGGAAGGGAAATAGAATCCCTTTGTCAGCAGCGGTCCCCGTAAGACCATTTCATCTCCAATTATCCGGGCCGCATCAAAATCCTTCCCTGTCACAAAGCACCAAGTCAACAGTGCCCTATTGAAGTTCACGTCCGTGGTATTGCTGGATGGCAGGAACCTGCTACAGATAACAGTCAACCAACACTTGGCCAAGTGAGTGAAAGAGTTAGAGTTGAGGGTTATTTGGTCACGTATCCAAATGGGCTGCCCCCCTGTGCAAAGTACATCCGTCATGACCTCCCATGTCACCCCTGGCCTATCATGGTAATAGTCGACGTCACTGGTGAACGGAGGCAGCCGCAACACCCGGCGAATTGTTTGAATTTGAGCACTAACCACCATACCCCGAACAATCACCTCCCTACCCAAGTGCAATGGGCAGTTGGCGTAAAATTCACGAACCAGCATCTTGTTAACTGGTGCAGGGTCGTTAAATAGGAATTCCATTTCCCGCCTCCGTATTTCTTCATACATCTCCACCTTTTCGGCTCGGAGGGCTACCCGATCAATCGGGATCTCATGGATAAAGGTCTTTGCAGCCTTGGCGTTGAAGTCGTCCTCCGCCAGTTCCGATTGGAATCTGGACTCATCAGAAGCAAGTCGTTGGGATGTGCCTCCAGAGCGCCTTTGCCTTTTGGGAGCCATGTGACCTGCAAATAATCAAACAAACCATCAACATATGCCCTAGCTAGTGCCAATAAGATGGTTACTCAGACTTCACCACCCGATGACACCAAATATTTCCCCTTAATTCATTCAGAACAATCTCCACAATAGCCTCATAATTTTTTTACCACTTCCGGCATAATACACCCCACACTTACTCCTTTCAATGTTACACATGAGATACAACACTACCATATAACAAATACCACCATACCAACAATCAACTACACATCAACAACCATCAATTACAACATCCCAAACCTAGGTTGGGCTTAAAACACCCCAAAAATATACAACATAGTACCACAATTTTCGGCCAACACATGACCCAATACCATACTACACCACAAAATCTAGTTTAGGCCTCCAAACCACCAAAACAACTTCACAATTATTTAATAATGGAGACCCAATTAATTTGGCACCAAACAACCTCATAAACACCAACTACAACAATGGCAAACATAAAAGAAAGCAAAAAAAATTCAAATTACTACACTAATCTTAACTAGGGTTTAAGTAAAACTACTAATTTAACAAATTACACTACTTAGAAGAGAAAGAAATAGAGAGAAAAAAGAAGAACTTACTTGAGTTGAAGAGAGAGAGAAAATGGAGGTGTGTGAATGGAGGTTGGGGAGGAAGGGGAGTGAAGAAGAAGAAGAGAGGAGAGTTTTGTTTTTGTGAAGAGAGAGAGAAAGAAAGAAGGGGATGAGGGGAAGGGGCGGAATAATGATAAGGGGATAGGGGGGGTTATTTTTATGTGGGATTAAAAGGTTTTTGAAAAATAAAATTTTTTTTTTTAACCTTACCTGGCCGCGTCTGTGTCTGCCGCGGTTCTGCCGCGGTAGAACCGCGAGCATTGAGATTCCGCGAGGCCATTTGACCGCGGTCGCGGTAGAACCGCGGTCGAAGCCCCTCTCTGATTCTAACGCCCAATTTTTTTTTTTTTTTGAATAGACTACAAAGGTTACAATTACAACAATGTCATGGGTTGCCTCCCACGTAGCGCCTGATTTATCATCGCGGCACGACTCATGTGAGCGCAATTAAGGTTCGCTCGACCTCTGAGGTTCATTCAAATGCAGCTCGATCATCTCCTTAGACTCGTTCATACCCACATACAATTTCAACCGCTGACCATTGACTCTAAATGTATGAGATTCATCTTCAGTAGCAACTTCCACAGCTCCGGATGGAAACACTTCAACCACGCGAAATGGTCCAGACCATCTTGACTTTAGCTTACCCGGGAACAACCGCAGTCTTGAGTTATAAAGCAATACCCTGTCCCCAGGTTTGAAATTTCGTTCAATGATGTTCTGATCGTGAAGTCTCTTCATTCTCTCTTTATATAGCCTTGTGCTCTCAAAAGCAAGATACCGGAACTCCTCTAGCTCATGTAATTCAGTGACTCTCGACGTGCCCGCAGCTTCCAAGTCTAAATTCAGCTGTTTTAGTGCCCACCACGCTTTATGTTCAAGTTCTACAGGTAGGTGACAGGCCTTCCCAAACACCAACTTATATGGTGACATACCAGTCAGTTCTTGTAGCATTTACCGTTTTTGTCAATACGCTCTTGATCTCTCTGTTGGACACCTCAACCTGTCCACTGGTCTGTGGGTGTACGGAGTATCCACCTTATGGCGCACATCATATTTAGCCAACAACTTCTCGAAGGCCCGGTTGCAGAAATGAGTGCCTCCGTCGCTGATAATTGCACGCGGTGTCCCAAAGCGGGTGAATATATTCTTCTTGAGAAACCCGACCACCACCTTAGCATCATTGGTGGGTAATGCTGCAGCTTCCACCCACTTGGACACGTAGTCTACAACAACAAGAATGTATTTATTGCCATAGGAGCTGACGAAGGGACCCATGAAATCTATCCCCCAAACATCAAACACTTCCACCTCTTGAACTGGGTTCATGGGCATCTCGTGACGCCGGGAAATGTTCCCGGTGCGTTGACATTCATTACAGCCCTTGACCCATAAGTGAGCATCCTTGAACACCGTTGGCCATAAAAATCCGGCCTCTAGCACCTTAGCTGCCGTCCTGATTCCTCCAAAGTGACCGCTATACGCCAAAGCGTGACAAGCCTGCAAGACAGAAGATTGTTCGATCTCGGGGACGCATCTCCGGATCATGTTATCAAGGCATATTCTAAACAAGTAGGGCTCATCCCAGTAATACCATTGGGTTTCACGAAAGAATCTCTTCCTCTGGACCGATGACAGGTCGTGAGGAACAATACCACTGGCCAGGTAATTAGCATAGTCTGCATACCAAGGCGCTTCCTGATGAGTGGTAACGAGCAGCTGCTCATCTGGAAAAGTTTCCAGAATTTCCTCCATTTCTACTACATTTTCAGCTCCTTCAAGTCGTGATAGGTGATCAGCGACTTGATTTTCAGTACCCTTGCGGTCACGAATTTCAAGATCGAACTCTTGCAGTAGCAACACCCAACGAATCAGGCGTGGCTTAGAGTCCTTCTTTTCTATTAAGTATCTAAGAGTTGCATGGTCAGTGTATACGATTACCTTGGATTCTATCAGATACGGCCGGAACTTGTCAAAAGCAAATACCACAGCTAGCATCTCCTTTTCTGTCACTGTATAGTTCAACTGGGCTCCGCTCAGCGTCCTACTAGCATAGTAGATTGGGTGCAGCAATTTGTCCTTCCGCTGGCCCAGCACTGCCCCCATCGCGTAGTCACTAGCATCACACATTAATTCGAACGGTTGCTCCCAGTTGGGGGCAACGATTATGGGTGCTGTGACCAGCCTTTGCTTCAACTCCTCAAAAGCTACCTTGCAATCATCAGAAAATACAAAAGGGTGATCTTTCTCTAACAACTTACAAAGAGGGTTGGCGATTTTGGAGAAGTCCTTAATGAACCTCCGGTAGAACCCGGCATGTCCAAGAAAGCTTCTTATGGCTTTGACTGAAGTTGGCGGCGACAACTTTGCTATGACATCAACCTTTTCTCTATCAACCTCTATTCCTTTGCTTGACACCCGGTGCCCCAAGACTATTCCTTCTTGTACCATGAAATGGCACTTTTCCCAATTCAGAACCAAGTTAGTCTCGATGCACAGTTTCAGCACACGCGTCAGATTCACTAGGCAATCCTCAAATGAGTTCCCCACCACTGAGAAGACATGACACTCCATTATATCTTCTACCATGTCAGTGAATATGGCCATCATGCACCGTTGGAATGTGGCGGGTGCATTGCATAGGCCAAAGGGCATCCTCCTGAAAGCATAAATTCCGTACGGGCATGTGAAGGAGGTCTTTTCTCTATCCTCAGGGGCAATGGAGATCTGATTGTACCCTGAGTACCCATCCAAGAATCAAAAGTGTGACCTCCCTGCCAATCTATCCAACATTTGATCAATGAAGGGAAGTGGGAAGTGGTCTTTCCGGGTGGCTAGATTCAACTTTCTGTAATCCATGCAAATTCTCCAGCCTGTGACGGTTCTTGTTGAGATAAGTTCATTGTTGTCATTCTTCACCACCGTCATGCCACCCTTTTTAGGCACATATTGAACTGGGCTAACCCAGCTACTGTCAGAGATTGGGAAAATGATTCCCGTATCCAACCACTTTATCACTTCCTTCTTCACCACTTCCTTCATATTCGGGTTCAGCCTTCTCTGATGTTCCCTGGAAGGTTTGTGCCCTTCTTCCAGCAGAATCTTGTGCATGCAATAGGCGGGGCTGATCCCCTTGATGTCTGCCATGGTCCACCCAATGGCAGTTTTGCACTCCCTTAGTACCTGTAAAAGCTGCTGAACCTGCACATCTAACAAACCAGATGAGATAATAACAGGCAATGTGGAGTTGGGACCCAGAAACTCATACCTGAGGTGGCTGGTAATGGCTTTAGTTCCAGCTTAGGTGGTTTTTCAATGGATGGTTTTGCTGGAGGGGTCTCTCTCTTTTCTAAGTGTAGAGGCTCAAACTCTAAATTTCTGTCCCAGAACCTTTTACCTTCCAATGCCAACACCCATTCCGCCAAATCCTCACCATTCACTTCATCCAAATTTGTCAAGCATGCAGTAAGGGGATCTTCAACCGTTAACGCCTCATCATCAGACTCTACAATTACGTCCACTGCATCAATAAGAGAACAATTTGCGAACTCACTTGGTCGCCTCATCGATTTCTGCACATTGAATATAATTTCTTCATCATTGAGCCTCATCTTGAGCTCCCCAGTCTCGCAATCAATCAAAGCTCTCCCCGTGGCCAAGAATGGTCGTCCTAAGATTATAGGAATTTCTTCATCCACTTTGCAATCCAAGATTACAAAATCTGCAGGGAACACGAATTTCCCCACCTGAATAAGCACATCATCAAGGATCCCAAATGGACGCTTCACAGTCCTGTCGGCCAGCTGCAACAGCATAGAGGTAGGTCTAGCTCTCCCAATGCCTAACCTCTTATAAATAACCAGGGGCATGAGATTAATGCTGGCCCCTAAATCACATAGTGCCTTAGCAAAGGCATAGTTCCCGATAGTGCATGGAATTGTAAAACTACCTGGATCACATAGCTTTTCAGCAACAGGTGTAGATACCACTGCACTACAAGTCTGAGTAAGTGTCACTGTCGACAAGTCTTGAAAGTCAAACTTCCGAGACATCAAGTCCTTCATCATTTTAGCGTATCCCGGCATCTCCTTTAAAGCTTCAATCAGTGGAATGTTTACCTGGATTTGTTTGAGCATCTCCAGGAACTTTTTATACTGCTCCTTTTGATGCTTGGCCAACCTTTGTGGGAATGGTGCAGGAGGTCTTTTCTTCCCAATCACTTGAGATTTCTCTTTCTCAGCTACTGTTTCAACTACTGGTTCAGCTACTGTCTCAGTCTCTTGCAGCATATTCTTTTCTTCAGGTGCGGGCTGGACTGTTACCTCTATCAATCCCGTAGACTCATCCAGCTCAATGGGCACTGGAATGAGTGTCTCAGCATGTATGTTCTCTCAAGCTCTCTCTTGCTCAACATCTAGATCCCTGCCATTCCAAAGACTCACCGCCATCAGCTGCTTTGGGCCCTGATCTTTTGGATTGATTTGGGTATCTGCAGGTAATGTCCCTTGAGGACGATTGTTAAGTGACATTGAAATCTGGCCCACTTGTACCTCAATATTTTTGATAGCTGCATCATGTGCATCCACCCTTTCATTTATCTTAGCGTTGGACCCAATAACCTGCTGCATCATTGCTTCAAGTCTTGCAAACCTGTCTTCCTATCTTCCACCCTGCTGTTGCTGAGGTGGGTGGTACCCTTGCTGCTGATTGTTGTACCCCTGTGGTCTAGGATATGGTGCCATGTTGTTGGGGGTCTCATGCCTCCCATGTTTCCGGCGTTATACTGTGGCTGAGGTGGCCTGTACTGCTGCTGAGTCTGCTGACCCCAGTTCTGATTACCTTTCCTCTAACCCTCATAGTTAGCCACATAGTTCATATCTTCAGGGTGCTGATGATGATGATCATGCTCTGTATTCCAAGGATTACCAATTGGCTGGCTAATGCAAGATGTGCACAAGCCCCCATTGGTAGTATCTACTATATGAACCTGCTGCTTCTGCCCTGATTCCTCCACCTTTTTGGTGAGGATGCTCATTTGTGTCAAGAGAGTCGCCATATTTTCAGCCATTGTATTAGAAGGATCAAGAGGCACTGAGTGCACCACTGGAGTGATAGGTGCGTTCCTAGTTGTCCAACCCGAATTCTGCGCCATCTTGTCGAGCAAATTCTGACCTTCTCTCCAAGTCTTGCTCAAGAATGCCCCACCAGCAGAGGCATCAACGATATTCTTCATGCTGTCTGACAGTCCCATGTAAAACCGTTGTCCCAACATCTGTTCTGGAACACCATGGTGGGGACACATAACCAACATTCCTTTAAACCTGCCCCATGTCTCGTGTAGTGTCTCCATTGGTTTCTGTTTGAAACTCACAATCTCATCAATTTGTTGAGCAGTTTTGTTGGGCGGATGGAACTTGTTGTGAAATTGCTTGACCAACTCAGCCCACGTTTCTATAGAGTTTATGGGGAGCGAGTTTAGCCAAACCTGAGCAGCTCCTGTCACCGAGAATGGAAACAATAATAGCTTGATTGCTTCCGGAGTTATGTTGGGTTGCCTTTGAGTTTTGCATATAGACAGGAAGTTCTTCAAGTGCTGCTGAGGATCTTCTGTTTGTGTCCCAGAAAAGAGTCCCTTGTTCTGCAACAATTGTAGCATGTTATTTGTGATCTGGAACGATTCAGCTTGTATTGCGGGCACAACAATGGCAGTGGCCAGATTGTCAGCTGTGGGTTGTGCCCAGTCATATAGTGCACCCTCAGGCACGGGAGGTGCCAATTGCTCATTCCTGACGTTTATGTTGGGGTCGTTTATGTCGCCCATGTCAATTTCGAATTTGTGTGTTTGTTGGGGTTGTTGAAGTCTTTTGTTAGCACGATTCAATGCCCGGAATGTTTTCTCGGGGTCTGAAAGTCCTTCAAGTAGTTCTCCAGTCCTCGTAGAATTTCTAGGCATACACCTGTGCACCCAGATCAACAACCGTCAAATTTTCAATGAAAAAGTTGGTAGAGAGAAAACTGACTACAATAAGAATCTTTGTATTTCTGTCAATGGCAATTGATAATTCCGTTAACTCCCCGGCAACGGCGCCAAAATTTGATCACGCCCAACTATGCCTTATAAAAAGGACTCTGCGGACGTTGCAAATATAACCCGAGTATTACGCCCAGGGTCGAATCCACAGAGAGTTAACCTATCAACCACTATCTTCAGACCCACTAATTCTTCAGAACCAGCTTCCCAAATATTCAAATCTCAGTTGAGTGTTCTTTAACAACTAGCTTGCAAGTAACTAAATAGCTGTAAACTAAACTAATAAGGTTGTAAACAATTATGAGAAAAAGCTAAGGCAATGATTTCCCCTATTGATGGAATCCCTTCTGTTTATGCTCATACAAATTTACCAACACATCTCTATCAATCATGAACGCTAATCTTACCGTAAATCTCTCCCGAGTAATCACAGTAATTTACTATTGCACTCTCCCGAGATACACTAGCTTACTTTATTTAGCACGATTCACTTTAGATTACACCCAAGGCTTCGTTATCCCTAATCCCGCCTTTAAACCCGCAATTATAGATTCCTCTAATAATCTAGGAGTGGTGTTGTTCAACAATACCCTAAATATGCACTCTTTTCCAAGTTATGCACACTAAATAGGCACAGCTAATTGAGGATCCTGTCAATTAACTACAACGAACACGAAGTTGAACAAATAGAGATTAAACTAGCAATTTGTATTCACATAAACAAGAAGTTCATCACCCAATAGGTTCCATCAAAACCTTAGACAAGGAATTTAGCTACTCATGGCTATGGGAAAATAAACTAAGATTGAATTCATCATAAAAATCAAAAGAAAAGAAGAAAGATGTTTAGAGTATTCTCTCACAATGGTTTTCCTTGCTAAGAAACCTTAAAAATCAATACATGCCTCTCTTGGGCGAAGTCTAATGTTTTAAATAGGGTTTAGGTCTAAAAATCCCGTATTTGACACTTTGACCCCTGAAGTTTTCGCGCCTGCCGCGGTCGCGGTAGAACCGCGGTAGAACCGCGGCCAATCACCCTCGCGGAATCTCTGAAGTTCTGCAGCTGCTTTCCACCGCGGTTCTGCCGCGGTCGCGGTGGAACCGCGGTGGACCCAGTGCTCTGAATCTTCGGCCTGTTTTGCATGGTTCACTTGGGAAATTTCACAGTTGGCCTCTTTTTCATCAATTTTGACTCCAAAACTGCTCCTTAGCCTTCCTTATACATATATCACCTGCAAATCATGAAAAGCACTAATAAAAGCATTTTGTTATCACTTTTAGAATTAAAACTACACAAGAAGGTGATTATTTAAGGTGTGATTATAGTCAAATTCACCTATTATCAACACCCCACACTTAAACTTTTGCTCGTCCTCGAGCAAACTAAACCACACTTCTAGGCCTAACTGCTCAATGCATTGCCCCAATTTATGCCACACCTGCTATTATCAACGATCGACCTAAGCGGTGCACAATCATATCTCAAATGCAGACTCTCATGCCAGGACACACTTGTGCTCACTCTAATTACTCCACTGAAGTGAAAACTCACTTTTTCTTCCTGAGTCACATGCCCTCACATAAACAAAAGCTGAGAGAAGTTCCACACACACATAAAATTCAACAACAAGGAACCATATATAGAAAGAATTCACTCGCTCTCAGCAAAGAGCATTCACATGCCACACAGACACACCATAAGCTTGCCCCTAGTGTAAGACTCCACTAATCGAGCCATTCAGTCAAAGATCAAGAGGTCTTTATAGGTTGTAATGTAGGCTAAGGGACGGGTAGGATATATTTGGATATAGTGACTAACCTCCCTAAGCACTTTTAGTACACACTTCCTTTTGTTTCACCTTCATGTTCAACCCAATCATTATTCCACATTTTGTTTCACTTGTGACCCCCACTTTTCTTTAAGTACAACTGGCTTCTTCTTCTTCTTCTTCTTCTTCTTTTTTTTTAGATTTATTGTACACTGCCAGTTCACCAATCAGAACCTTCTTTCTTGATTCCCCTTTTTTTTCTTTTTTTTTTCACTAACTCTCTCCCACCCCACACTTTGACTTTTGTATATTCTTTAGTGATTCGAGTGCTTCTAGGAGGTAGAGGTTCAAACAATTAACTTATTCAAACACAGCGATTTAGATCATTACAGGGCTATCAAAGAACAGGCTTCAGGCTCAAAGGGGGTAACTATGGTAATATGCACAGGTGGATTCTCAAGTATAGAGGGTTGCACAAAGCAATGCCTCAATCATCTCAAAAACCAAACGACTTCTATTTCGCTTTGCAAACACACAGGGCAAGTTCTAGGTATCATATGCAAGCATAGGATGCAAGTAACAACTCACACTCACTTAGCATGTAACTCATTCCGAATCAGTTCATCAACACAATCATACGAGTGTTCAAGCAAGAGAAGATGTGCAAAATTAAGGCATATATTATGAGTCCACAAACAAGCTTAGACATCGCACCCTCAGTTCATTTTTTTTTTTGTCATGTGTGCACATTTGGGGTTACATTCTGACCTTCACCCATCTAATCCTAAAACTACAAAAGAAAAATCTACCTAACCCGGTTCAAGAAAAACCCTTGAAAAAGAACCGTGGTCAAAAGAAAAACCAAGGGGGAGGTACTACACTACCTAAAAGAAAAAAATAAAA
>NW_017670389.1:65624-106381 GCF_001879085.1 Nicotiana attenuata
CCCTGTGCAAAGTACATCCGTCATGACCTCCCATGTCACCCCTGGCCTGTCATGGTAATAGTCGACGTCACTGGTGAACGGAGGCAGCCGCAACACCCGGCGAATTGTTTGAATTTGAGCACTAACCACCATACCCCGAACAATCACCTCCCTACTCAAGTGCAATGGGCAGTTGGCGTAATATTCACGAACCAGCATGTTGTTAACTGGTACAGGGTCGTTAAATAGGAATTCCATTTCCCGCCTCCATATTTCTTCATACATCTCCACCTTTTCGGCTCGGAGGGCTACCCTATCCATCGGGATCTCATGGATAAAGGTCTTTACAGCCTTGGCGTTGAAGTCGTCCTCCGCCAGTTCCCATTGGAATCTGGACTCATCATAAGCAGGTCGTTGGGATGTGCCTCCAGAGCGCCTTTGCCTTTTGGGAGCCATGTGACCTGCAAATAATCAAACAAACCATCAACATATGCCCTAGCTAGTGCCAATAAGATGGTTACTCAGACTTCACCACCCGATGACACCAAATATTTCCCCTTAATTCATTCTGAACAATCTCCACAATAGCCTCATAATTTTCTTACCACTTCCGGCATAATACACCCCACACTTACTCCTTTCAATGTTACACATGAGATACAACACCACCATATAACAAATACCACCATACCAACAATCAACTACACATCAACAACCATCAATTACAACATCCCAAACCTAGGTTGGACTTAAAACACCCCAAAAATATACAACATAGTACCACAATTTTCGGCCAACACATGACCCAATACCATACTACACCACAAAAATCTAGTTTAGGCCTCCAAACAAAAAAAACAACTTCACAATTATTTAATAATGGAGACCCAATTAATTTGGCACCAAAAAACCTCATAAACACCAACTACAACAACTACAACAATGGCAAACATAAAAGAAAGCAAAAAAAAAATTCAATTTACTACACTAATCTTAACTAGGGTTTAAGTAAAACTACTAATTTAACAAATTACACTACTTAGAAGAGAAAGAAATAGAGAGAGAAAAGAAGAACTTACTTGAGTTGAAGAGAGAGAGAAAATGGAGGTGTGTTAATTGAGGTTGGGGAGGAAGGGGAGTGAAGAAGAAGAAGAGGGGAGAGTTTTTGGTGAAGAGAGAGAGAAAAGGAGTGGGATGAGGGGTGGGTCGGAAATAATTGGTGTGGGAATAGAAGGGGGGGGGGTGTTGAGGTTAAAAGGTGTTAAAAAAGGAAAAAAAATAAAAATAAAAAATTCACTTACCTGGCCGCGTCTGGATCTGCCGCGGTCGCGGTAGAACCGCGAGCAGTGAGGTTCCGTGAGGCCATTTGACCGCGGTCGCAGTGGAACCGCGGTCGAGGCCCCTCTCTGATTCTAACGCCCTGTTTTTTTTTTTTTTTTTGAATAGACTACAAAGGTTACAATTACAACAATGTCATGGGTTGCCTCCCACGTAGCGCCTGATTTAACGTCGCGGCACGACTCATGTGAGCAAAATTAAGGTTCGCTCGATCTCTGGGGTTCATTCAAATGCAGCTCGGTCATCTCCTTAGGCTCGTTCATACCCACATACAATTTCAACCGCTGACCATTGACTCTAAATGTACGAGAGTCATCTTCAGTAGCCACTTCCACAGCTCCAGATGGAAACACTTCAACCACGCGAAATGGTCCAGACCACCTTGACTTTAGCTTACCCGGGAACAACCGCAGTCTTAAGTTATAAAGCAATACCCTGTCCCCAGGTTTGAAATTTCGCTCAATGATGTTCTGATCGTGAAGCCTCTTCATTCTTTCTTTATACAGCCTTGTGCTCTCAAAAGCAAGATACTGGAACTCCTCTAGCTCATGTAATTCAGTGACTCTCGACGTGCCTGCAACTTCCAAGTCTAAGATCAGCTGTTTTAGTGCCCACCACGCTTTTTGTTCAAGTTCTACAGGTAGGTGACAAGACTTCCCAAACACCAACTTATATGGTGACATACCAATTGGTGTCTTGAAAGCTGTCCTGTAGGCCCATAGTGCATCGTCAAGCTTCCTTGACCAGTCAGTTCTTGTAGCATTTACAGTTTTTGTCAATACGCTCTTGATTTCTCTGTTGGACACCTCAACATGTCCACTGTTCTATGGGTGGTACGGAGTAGCCACCTTGTTGCGCACATCATATTTAGCCAACAACTTCTCGAAGGCCCGGTTGCAGAAATGAGTGCCTCCGTCGCTGATAATTGCACGCGATGTCCCAAAGCGGGTGAATATATTCTTCTTGAGAAACCCGACCACCTCCTTAGCATCATTGGTGGGTAATGCTGCATCTTCCACCCACTTGGACACGTAGTCTACAGCAACAAGAATGTATTTACTGCCATAGGAGCTGACGAAGGGACCCATGAAATCTATCCCCCAAACATCAAACACTTCCACCTCTTGAACTGGGTTCATGGGCATCTCGTGACGCCGGGAAATGTTCCCCGTGCTTTGACATTCATTACAGCCCTTGACCCATAAGTGAGCATCCTTGGACACCGTTGGCCAGAAAAATCCGGCCTCTAGCACCTTAGCTGCCGCCCTGATTCCTCCAAAGTGACCGCCATAAGCCGAAGCGTGACAAGCTTGCAAGACAGAAGATCGTTCGATCTCGGGGATGCATCTCCGGATCATGTTATCAAGGCATATTCTAAACAAGTAGGGCTCATTCCAGTAATACCATTGGGTTTCACGAAAGAATCTCTTCCTCTGGACCGATGACAGGTCGTGAGGAACAATACCACTGGCCAGGTAATTAGCATAGTCTGCATACCAAGGCGCTTCCTGATGAGTGGTAACGAGCAGCTGCTCATCTGGAAAAGTTTCCAGAATTTCCTCCATTTCTACTATATTTTTAGCTCCTTCAAGTCGTGATAGGTGATCAACGACTTGATTTTCAGTGCCCCTGCGGTCACAAATTTCAAGATCGAACTCTTGCAGTAGCAACACCCAACGAATCAGGCGTGGCTTAGAGTACTTCTTTTCTATTAAGTATCTAAGAGCTGCATGGTCAGTGTATAGGATTACCTTGGATCCTATCAGATAGGACCGGAACTTGTCAAAAGCAAATACCACAGCTAGCATCTCCTTTTAAGTCACTGTATAGTTCAACTGGGCTCCGCTTAGCGTCCTACTAGCATAGTAGATTGGGTGCATCAATTTGTCCTTCCGCTGGCCCAGCACTGCCCCCACCGCGTAGTCACTAGCATCATACATTAATTTCGAACGGTTTCTCCCAGTTGGGGGCAACGATTATGGGTGCTGTGACCAGCCTTTGCTTCAACTCCTCAAAAGCTACCCTGCAATCATCAGAAAATACAAAAGGGTGATCTTTCTCTAACAACTTACAGAGAGGGTTGGCCATTTTGGAGAAGTCCTTAATGAACCTCCGGTAGAACCCGGCATGTCCAAGAAAGCTTCTTATGGCTTTGACTGAAGTTGGTGGCGGCAGCTTTGCTCTGACATCAACCTTTGCTCTATCAACCTCTTTTCCTTTGCTTGACACCCGGTGCCCCAAGACTATTCCTTTTTGTACCATAAAATGGCACTTTTCCCAATTCAGAACCAAGTTAGTCTCGATGCACCGTTTCAGCACACGCGTCAGATTCACTAGGCAATCCTCAAATGAGTTCCCCACAACTGAGAAGTCATCCATGAACACCTTCATTATATCTTCTACCATGTCAGTAAATATGGCCATCATGCACCGTTGGAATGTGGCGGGTGCATTGCATAGGCCAAAGGGCATCCTCCTGAAGGCATAAATTCCGTACGGGCATGTAAAGGAGGTCTTTTCTCTATCCTCAGGGGCAATGGAGATCTGATTGTACCCTGAGTACCCATCCATGAAGCAAAAGTGTGACCTCCCTGCCAATCTATCCAGCATTTGATCAATGATGGAACTTTGGCCACAAGAGCAGTATTCAGAGCTGCGAAGATCACAGTGGCCAGAGATGTACCCACACCCATTGAGCTTGACGACGATGATGACGCCCCAGCACCCATGGTACCACCCAGGAGATCTTATGATATAGCCGGATCCTCTCGGCGACCCCAGACTGGGAAGGGGTTCTCTAGATCACACTCCAGCCGACCCAGGTTGCCTTCTTTGGAGGAAGAGGTGGCATAACTTCGCACCTCGGTAGATGGCCTGCGTGTACGTTTGGATGCCATGTCTAGACGGTAGGCCAGGTCTGATAGCCGGATGATGGCTTGGTTCCGCGCTATAGGGAGGGCTTGTAAAATGGACCTCAACACCGTCTCCGACTCCGAGTGATGACCAGGGAAGTTTTCTTACCCTTCTGCACTTTATTTGTTATATGACATGGGGACATGCCATATTCTTTTTGTGTGGGGTGGGAGACTTGATTTAGTGTTGTGTATTGTTAGTGTATATATGCATTAAGTATGTTGTAGTTCAGTGCCTCTGTTTTTGTGCATAATTGTTTGTACTTATCTTAGACGTCACCGACTTGGCCCAACGACGGACACTTGTCAACGGGTTTCTTGAGGGCTAAGGTCAGATAAAAAAAATCTAGAAAATGTAGGAGACTCTTCCTGATGACGGACCACTTAGACAGTATTCTTGAGAGAAGTAGTCTAATAATAAATAATAAAAAAATGGCCAAAAAGATTTTTTTTTTATTTTCTTTATTTTCTTTTTAGGTAGTGTAGTAATTCCCCCTTGGTTTTTTCTTCTAACCACGGTTCTTTTCCAAGGGCTTTTCTTGAACCGGGTTAGGTAGATTTTTCTTTAATATTATTTTAGGGCCCTTAGGACTCTCTTGGGCTAAGATGGGTGAGGGCAGGAATGCATCCCGTAGTGTACATACCTGCAAATAACGAAAACGAACGTGTGGGTGCGGCATCTAGGCTCACTTGTAGACTCTTAATCTTATGCCTTAATTTTGCACACCTTGTCTTACTTGAACGCTCACGTGAGTGTATTGACAAACTAATTCGGAATGAGTTACATGCCAAGTGTGTGTGAGGTAATACATGTATTCTGTGCTTGCATGCGATACCTAGAACTTGCCTTGTGTGTGTGCAAAGCGAAATAGAAGTTGTTTGATCTTAGAGACGATTTAGGCATTTCTTTGTGTAGCCTATATAATTATGAATCCACCTGTACATATTACCATAGTTAACCCCTTCGATCCTGAAGCTTGTTTCTTTGATAACCTTACAATAACCTACATCCCTGTGTTTGAATAGCTTGACTTTTTGAACCTTTACCTCCTAGAAGCACTTGAATCGTTAAAGATCATATAAAAGTCAAAGTGTCGGGTCGTAATGGAGCGGGAAAAGGAAAATCAGGAAAATACTTGAATGGTGCAATGGTTCTTAAAAAAATATTGAAAAATAGAAGAAGGGCCTTGTAAATAGGTGGTCCTAAAATATTGAATGGCAAGAAAAAGCCAGTTGCACCTAGGAAAAGTGGAGGGTAGCTTATAAAACAAGTGTGGAAGAATGACTGGGCTGAACATAGAAATTGGAATAAGGGGAACTATTGTATTAAAAGTGCTTAGGGAGGTTAGTCACTATACCAACCAAATGAAGCCCTATTGATCTTAGACTGAACAACTCGATTAGTAGAGTATTACACTAAGGGCAAGCTTATGGTGTATCTGTGTGGCATGTGAGTGTTCTTTGCTGAGAGTGAGTGAATTCGTTCTATCTATAGTTCTTTGTTGTTTGATTTTATGTGTGTGGAACTTCGCTCAAAAATGTGATGTGAGGGCATGTAACTCCGGAAGACAAAGCAAGTCTTCACATCTGTTTAGAGTACATAGAGTAAGCACGAGTGTGGCATGGCATTAGAGTCTTCACCTGAGGTGTGGCTGTTGCACTGCTTAGGTTGTTCTTTAATAATGGCGGGTGTGACATAAACAGGGTAATGCATCAAACGATTAGGCGTAGAAGTGTGGTTCAACTTGTTCGAGGATGAGCAAAGATGTAAGTGTGGGGTGTTGATAATAGGTAAATTAGACTATAATTAGGCCCTAAAGAACCACATTTTTATATAGCTTTTACGGTAAAAAGTAATAACAAAATGCTATGATTAGTGCTTTTCATGCTTTGCAGGCTATATCCAATAAAAGAAGTTTGTGGAGTACTTTTGGGATCAATTAAGGAGTAAAGGAGGCCAATCATACAATATCCACAAAGTGTACCAAGCGAAGGGACAAAACCAGAACTGAAGCTGGTCTGCCGCTGTCCGGGCGTAACCGCGGTAGGACCGCGGCAGAACATTGCTGCAGATTCTGAAGGCCACTCTGGCCGCTGTCCTGGCGTAACCGCGGTAGGACCGCGGCACGACGCGTAAACTTCAGGGACCAAAGTGCAAAACACGGGATTTTAAGCCCTAAACCCTATATTAAACGAAGGAAGCCGGCCAAGAAAGAGAGAATGATTTTTGGAAATGAAAAACATCATAAGGAAGGGCAAGAGGCAAGGAGGATCATTGGGCATCAATCTTTAATCTTCTTCTTTGTTCTTCTACCTTTGAATATGAATTCTATTGTGATTTTGTTATTTTCATGAGTAGCTAACTTTTCTAATCTAAGGTTTTTGTGGAACCCGTTGGGGATGAATTTATTGTGATGTTTATATAGTTTTGATTGGTTTTTAATCTCTATTTGTTCAACTACATTCTTGTTGTAGTTGATTGAAGGGCCCTCAATTAGCTGTGCCCTCAACTGTTATTTACAACGTTTGGGGAAGTTGATTCTATAGAATTGAGTACATCCAACAAAAGTAATTGATAGGTTAATTCCCTGTGGGATCGACTCTGGGCGTAAATACTCAGATTATATTTGCAACGCCCGCGTAGTCTTTTGCGAGACTCAGTTGAGCGTGATCAATCTCCCGGGATCCCGTCCCGTAGTCCCAAACGTAAATATCTCGAGGATTTCTTGGTATCCTCAATATATGTAATGGGGATCTCTTGGTATCCGGAGGATCTATTGGTATCCTCAACATATGTGCTGGGGATCTCTTGGTATCCCGCACTACAGCAAAAATCAATGTATGTGCAGGAGATCTCTCGGAATACTCATCCGTAGTCCCAAAATAAAAAACACAAGAATAACAAGGAAAGAATCCACAGTTTAATTCAAGTTCGTACCGAAAAACATATATTTCTATTCTAACATGCTGCACAGAGTTCACATAAACAGTTTAAGCAGATAGGACAACTAATACACTTAAGCATGCTTCCCTAAACTACGCAGTAGGCTTAAAATACAAGTAATGTTCAAGGAGAAGGAAATATAGTTAATTTACTTAATGAAAAGCGGGTTTCCAACAATTAGCACGTGTACGCCTCGTCACCTCACGTACACGGCATTCATATAACAACAATACCAAATCCTATAGGGAATGTCCCCCACACAAGGTTAGACAAGCCACTTACCTCGAACCAGCTCAATCAAATCTACATAATGGTCTTGCCACGAGTATCTGACTCCAAATGGCCCAAATCTATTCAAAGTAATTGCATGATGTAAATAACACTTCAAGTAACTAATTCAACTAATTAATTCTAAGCTAATATGCAAAATTAGAGAAAATGACAAAAATGCCCCTAGGCCCACGTCTCGGAATCGGGTAAAATTTACAAAATTTGGAATCCTCACAGTCTCACGAGTTCATTCATACAAAAAGTACCAAAATCGGACCCCAAATGGTCTCTCAAATCCCCACTCAAAGCTCTCCAATAAACCAAGCCCTAACCGCCAATTTACCACTGATTTTCCTTCAAATTCCATGCTTACAATGATAAAATCACCATAATAACGAGCTTGAGGACCAAAGACCTTACCTCAATGAATCCCTCTGAAAATCTCCCTTGAAAATGCTCTCCAAAGCTTCTTCCCGTTTGAAAAGAGATGAAAAATAACTCAAATTCCCGAAGGGCGAAATATATATGTTCTGACCCAGCAAAACCGCGTCTGCGGTCCGATTACCGCACCTGTGGACCCGCACCTGCGGTCCCAGGTGCGCATATGCGGTTCCTCACTTATCCACCAGCCACCGCACCTGCGATGACCTTCTCGCACCTGCGCCTTCGCAGATGCCCCCACATTTCCGCATCTGCGGCTCCAGCCTTTCTTCCTCTTGGCCGCATCTGCGGCTTCCCTTACGCTTCTGCGTGCTCGCACCTGCGGTCCCCAAGCCGCAGGTGCAGTTATGACAGCAAACTCAGCAGCTTCAGCTGCAATTCCCAACTCCAAACTTCCCGTTAACTATCCGAAATCACCCTGAGGCCCCGGCGACCACAACCAAAAGCACGAACAAGTCATATACCACTATCCAAACTTATACAAATCTTCAAAACACCTCAAACAACATCGAATCAACCAATTCACATCGAATGAAAGCCTAAGAACTTCAAAAACTCTCAATTTACGCTTTCGATGAAAAGTCTACCAAACCTCATCCGAATGACCTGAAATTTTGCAAGCACGTCACATTCAACACTACGGAGCTACTCCAACTTCCGGAATTCTATTCCGACCCCGATAACAAAATCTCACTATCGAACCAGAAACTCCAAAAAATTCAACCTTCGGCATTTCAAGCCTAATTAAGCTGCGGACCTCCAAAACACTATTCGAACACGCCCCTAAGCCCGAAATTGCCCAACGAAGCTCACGGAAGCAACGAAATTCCATTCCGAGGCCATCTTCACACTGCTGTGACTACAGTCGAAATTCTAAAGCTTAAACTCTCATTTAGGGACTAAGTGTCCCAAAACACTCCGAAACTCAAAACGAAACCTCCCGCCAACTCAGAATAGCAGAAATAAACACGGGGAAAACAGTTAATAGGGGATCGGGGCGTTAATTTTTAAAACGACCGGCCGGGTCGTTACATCCTCCCACACTTAAACATTCGTTCGTCCTCGAACGAGCATAGAGACATACTTGAAGTATTGAAAAATGAGGGTAACGGTTGCGCATATCCTGCTCGGCCTCCCAGGTCGCCTCCTCTACTGGCTGACCCCGCCACTGAACTGTCACTGATGCAATATTCCTTGACCTGAGCTTTCGAACCTGCATGTCCAATATCGCCACCGGCTCCTCAACGTAAGATAGATCCTTGTCCAACTGGACTGAGCTGAAATCCAACACGTACGATGGATCACCGTGACACCTCCAGAGCATCGAAACATGAAATACCGGATGAACTCCTGCAAAGCTGGGAGGTAAGGCTAGTTCATAAGTACCCTCCCCAACACGCCTCAATATCTCAAAAGGACCAATAAACCTCGGACACAACTTCCCTTTCTTCCCAAATCTCATTACACCTTTCATAGGCGAAACCCGAAGTAGGATACACTCTCCAACCATGTAGGAAACATCACGAACCTTCCGGTCCGCGTAACTTTTCTGTCTGGACTGGGCTGTGCGAAATATTTCCTGAATCACCTTAACCTTCTCCAAAGCATCCTGAACCAAGTCTGTGCCCAATAATCTAGCCTCACCCAGCTCGAACCAACCCACCGGAGATCTACACCGCCTACCATATAAAGCCTCATACGGTGCCATCTGAATGCATATATGATAACTGTTGTTGTAGGCAAACTCCGCCAATGGAAAGAACTGATCCCAAAACCCTCAAAAATCAATCACACACGTACAGAGCATATCCTCAAGAATCTGAATAGTGCTCTCGGATTGTCCGTCCGTTTGAGAGTGAAATGCTGTGCTCAACTCCACTCGAGTACCCAACTCATGTTGTACGGCCCTCCAGAACCGTGATGTGAACTGAGTACCTCTATCAGAAATGATGGAAACTGGAATACCATGTAGACGGACAACCTCCTGAATATAAATGTCTGCTAACCGCTCCGAAGAATAGGTAGTACTCACAAGAATGAAATGCGGACTTGGCAGCCGATCCACAATCACCCAAATTGCATCAAACTTTCTCAAAGTCCGTGGGATCCCAACTACGAAGTCCATGGTGATCCACTCCCACATCTACTCCGGAATCTCTAACTGCTGAAGCAATCCACCCGGTCTCTGGTGCTCATACTTTACCAACTGACAATTGAGGCACCAAGCTACAAACACAACTATATCTTTCTTCCGCCTTCACAAATAGTGCTGCCTCAAATCCTGATACATCTTCGTGACACCTAGATGAATGGAATACCGCAAACTATGGGCCTCCTCTAGAATAAACTCCCGAAGCCCATCAACATTGGGTACACAAACCCGACCCTGCATCCTCAATACCCCGTCATCAAGAATAATCACAACTCTGGCATAGCCCTGCAGAATTTGATTCCTGAGGGCACAAAATAATAGGGTCATCAAATTGCTGCTCTAGAATACGGTCGCACAAGGAAGACCGAGAAACCACGCAAGCAAGGACCCGACTGGGCTCCGAATGATCCAATCTCATAAACTGACTGGCTAAGGCTTGAACATCCATCGCCATGGGCCTGTCTGCTGCTGGTAAATAAGAGAAACTCCCCAAACTCTCCGCCCGGCGACTCAAAGCATCGGCCACCATATTGGCCTTGCCCGGGTGATACAAAATAGTGATATCATAGTCCTTCAGTAGCTCTAACCACCTCCTCTGGTGCAAATTAAGATCCTTCTACTTGAACAGATGCTGCAAACTCCGGTGATCAGTATAAATCTCACAAGGCACACCGCACAAATAATGACGCCAGATCTTCAAGGCGTGAACAATAGCAGCTAACTCGAGATCACGGACAGGATAATTCTTCTCATGTACCTTCAACAATCTAGACGCCTAGGAAATCACCCTACCGTCCTGCATCAATACCGCTCCAAGGCCGACCCTCAAGGCATCACAATAGATAGTATAAGACCCTGAACCGGTAGGCAATATCAAAAGTGGGGATGAAGTCAAAGCTGTCTTGAGCTACTGAAAGCTCTCCTCACACTCTTCCGTCCAGTGGAACGGGGAACCCTTCTGGGTTAGCCTGGTCATAGGTGCAGTAATAGATGAAGATCCCTGAACAAATCGACGGTAATAACCCGCCAAGCCAAGAAAACTGCGGAACTCTGTAGCTGCGGATGGTTTGGGCCAACTCTGCACTGCTTCCACTTTTTTTTGGTCCACCTTTATTCCCTCACTAGATACCACGTGACCCATGAATGCCACTGAATCCAACCAAAACTTACATTTTGAGAACTTATCATATAATTTCTTCTCTCTCAAAGTCTGAAGCACTATCTCAGGTGCTGCCCATGATCTTCCCGACTTCGGGAATATACCAGAATCTCATCAATAAAGAAAATGACGAATGAGTCAAGATATGGCTGGAATACACTGTGCATCAAATGCATGAAGGCTGCTGGGGCATTGGTCAGCCCAAATGATATAACAAGGAACTCGTAATGACCATACCGAGTCCTGAAGGCAGTCTTTGGGATATCTGGCTCCCGAACCTTCAACTGATGATAGCCTGAACGCATGTTAATCTTAGAAAACACACAAGCACCTTGTAACTGATCAAACAGGTCATCAATACGGGGTAAAGGATAATTCTTCTTCACTGTAACCTTGTTCAACTGGCGATAATCGTTACACATATACATAGAACCATCCTTCTTCTTCCCGAATAAGATAGGAGCACCCCAAGGTGATGCACTGGGCCGAATGAAACCCTTATCAAGCAATTCCTGTAACCGCTCCTTCAACTCCTTCAACTCAGGAGGAGCCACACGGTACGGAGGAATATAAATGGGCTGATTGCTCAGCAACAGATCAATGCCAAATCAATATCTCTATCGGGTGGCATGCCCGAAAGATCAGCTAGAAACACATCAAAGAAATCCTGTACTAATGGCATTGAATCAACTGTAGGGGTATCAATACTGACATCTTTCACATAAGCTAGGTATGTGTCACACCCCTTCTCAACCATACGCTGAGCCTTAAGGAATGAAATATCTTTACTGGAACTATGATAAAGTACCCCTCCACTCAACTTGCAGCACACCTAGCATAGCCAGCGTCACGATTTTTGTGTGACAACTAAGAATAGCATAATGGGACGACAACCAGTCCATGCGCAAGATAACATAAAAGTCTACCATGCTGAGCAATAAAAAATCAGCTCTGGTCTCAAAACCACTAAAAGCAATCAAACACGACTGATAAATGCGGTCCACGACAAGAGAATCTCCAACAGGAGTAGAAACATAAACTGGAGAACTCAAAGAATCCCGAGATACGCCCAAATACGGGGCAAAATAAGAGGGCACATAAGAATAAGTGGAGTGTAACACTCCTCAAATTTATAAAAGTTTCGAGACATGCTAATTATTGAACTAAATTATTGCTATTTTTATTATTTTTATCTTGCCTACATATATATATATATATATATATATATATATATATATATATATATATACTAATTATTAAAAGTGGGTATCATTAATTATTAGTTAAGCCTTAAAAGCCCATAAAAGGGCTATTTGGGAACAAAAGGCTCCAAACCTTAAAAGAAACATAACTTACGTTCTGATTCTTCAAAAAGGGCGGAAGGCTTTTGCCTTAGACGAAAAACAGAGCAATACAAAACAGGGGATTCTTATCACGCAGGCAAAGGAAAATCAAGGGTTCTTTACAAATCACTAATTGTCGAACTCAAGTATATAAAACTCTATTTTCAATTATCCTAAAGTCGTAATAGGTAAGAATTGAATAGCTAATTCCCTTCTTCCTCTATATCAACAACAAATTTCATATTTAGGTGTAGTACTTTAAAATTGATTAATGCACTGGTTGTTGTAGAATCGATTGTTTGACTGGTGTCAATTGGACTGGGCCTACGTATTGGCTTGAGAAGTTTTGAGGTGAGTTGATATAACCCTTTACAAAAGTGGTTTAACTCACAAAAGCATGCACACAAGGTGTTTGATGAATTGCATAAAAGAGTTAATATATACTCAATTGGAATAGAAAGTACCTATTAGCTTAAAATTATTTTCTAGCTAAAGTTTAGATGATTATTTGGATATATGTGCATAAATTTCAGATTTTTATGTTATTCTTATATGCCATTTTCATGTTGAAAAAAAAATCATGAAGGATCAAGAACCTTTATAAATACTTTTGGATATTTATTTCATTCTTATGCCATGCCTTACATTTAAGGATACCGGTATGAGTATGTATAAAAGAATTAGACTTGAAAAGTCACAAGAAGAAGCTTTAGAAAGAAAAGGTTTTTGGGAGTATCCTTTATTCTGAGAAGGGGTCATCGTCCAGGCCTAGGGTCCTGACCAAGGCGTTGACTTCCTGAAACTACTTGTGCCAAAGTAGGGAGCACACGAGCCGAGGGTCTCATTGCTAATAAATTACTTAGCCATGCTAAGGTATGATACATGAGCGCTGAGAACCATGAAGCGAGTGGCACCTCGTGGATTGGGCCTATTCGATCAGGTTGGGATTGAACCCGTGCCGATCACGCGGTGCCTGACACCGAATTAATTCAGGATAGTTGGAACTCCCAAAGTATAAAGTGAAGTGTTTTTTTTATAAGAAAGAAAAAAGAAAAGAATTTCTTTTAGAATATTCATAAATTGCTATTATGCGATTATTTAGAATTATTCTTATAAGCTTAATGTTTTACATGCAGTTAGAACCTTAGCTCATAATGTATATGTTATTAAAGTTTCGGCCCCTGTTGTTGAAACTCACTGAGTACAATGGATGGTATTGACGTTCTCTTTTGGGAACCTACGTTGGTCTGCGGTACAACGTAGGAACCGGATTTGCAGGCGAGTAAGCTACGAGTTAGGACTTCCTTCTCTTCCAGTGGTATTGGTGAGCTCCGCTTTTGTTCGTGGAGTATTCCTTAGAGTCATCTTTATTTAGTTATTTCTTTGTTACTTAGAGAACTGGCCAGGAAATCTCATGTCCTGAGCAGTGCGTCAGTTTATCAGTAGAGGATTTATAGACATAGTCGTTGAGTTAAGATTCAGATGTTTTTGATAATAACTTAGCAGTATTTCATTTGTTACTATGGATAAAGTTTTGGAGTTGATTTACTTAAATGTTTAAATTAAACAAAAGTATTTGGTTGGAGTATTGCCTTGTTGCATATAAATTTTGGAGTTATAATAGATTTGATAAGCAAAGATGGTTCGCTCGGTCATGTTTAGTGATTGAGTGCCGGTCTCGGCTTGTTCAGAAAATGGGTCGTGACAAACTTGGTATCAGAGCCTCAGGTTTATGGAGTCCTAGGGGTCTATGAAGCCGTGTTAGTAGAGTCTTGTTTATGGGTATGAAGCGCGCCATACTTATAAATAGGAGGCTACAAGCATTTAGGAATAATCTCATTTTTTGTCATACTTTAGATCGTGCAGTAGATCCTACCTCTAAGAAATTATCTAATGTATTCGTTTCTCCAAAACTTGCAGAAATGGCTCGTACTCGCAACTCTAACACCGACACTCAAGATGCTGCTGAAGAAACTATTGCTACTATTGTGGCTTAAGGCAGAATTAAAAAGGCTTCAACTCAGAAACGGAAGTGTAAATCTACAAATGGGGTTCAAGTACCCTGGGTTGAACATGACGAAGGGGTGGAGCATGATGATCCAGTACCTCAGGATCCAGTACCGCCCCCACCAGCAGCTCCGGCTAAGACAACTATATCCCCAAAGGTGGGTCAGATATTTAATGCAGTCAACAGTGCTATGGAGATGTTTAAAGCCTTTATGGCCAACCAGAACGAGAGAAAAGATGAGATTCCACCTCAATCAAATAGACAGAACAATTATGAGTCCTCAAGAGTGAATGAATTTTTGAAGTTGAGTCCTCCAGTGTTCCAGGGTTCTCTAGTTGATGAAGATCCGATGTTGTCGCTGGAGGGTGTCAAGAAAGCTCTTCGAGTGATGAAAGCATTTGATGATGAAGCTGTGGAGCTAGCTGCTTACCAGCTTAGAGATGTGGCCGGCGCTTGGTTTGAGATGTGGGAAAATGAAAGAGATGAAGATGATGGTCCGCCTACTTGGGAAGAATTTGAAGAGGCCTTCATGGCTAACTTTATCCGAGAAGAGGATAGGGAAGCTAAGGCTACAGAGTTCGAACAGCTCAAGCAAGGGAATAAAAGTGTGCAAGAGTACTACATGGAATTCATAAGGTTGGCTAAGCATGCTCCTCACATGGTTAAGACAGAAAAAGCAAAGATTCGCAGGTTTGTTGGCGGTTTGGCTCACCACATTAAGGATACAACATCAGCTGCAGCAGTAGGAACGACAGCTTTCTCCTCTGTCGTGGGGTTCGCCAAGCACTTAGAAAAGGACAGACAACTAAGGAGAGAAGAAAAAGAGCATAACAAGAAAGCCCGGACAACGGGCAGGTTTAATGGTACATCCAGCGGAGGTGGAAGGGATTCCTCTAATAAGGAGTCATTAGCACCAGCTCAGTCCAGTCATCAGTCAGGTGGTGGGTCTTCCTTCAGAAGTACTCAGAGTAATGGAAATCAGTCTCGCCAGAATCAGAATTTTAGGACATCATCCTCACATAGCCAGAGTCATGCTGAGCAACATTCACACCAACAAGGTCTTTGTGGAACATGTAAGCGGCAACATTCAGGTCAGTGCAAGCTCGGGTTTCATGGTTGCTACCATTGTGGAGACATTGGTCATATAAAGGCCAACTGCCCAAAGTTGCGACGTAATTTCAGTGGTGGATCAACTCGTCCTTCTAGTTCCTCAGCTACTGTAGTTGCACCACCTCAGGCTCGTGGTTCTTATAATCAGACCGGGCATGGAGCAGGCAGAGGTGCAGACCGAGTTACTCAGGGAGGGGGACAACCCCGTTTGTTTGCTACACTTGATCGTCAGAGTGCAGAGGCATCTGCAGAAGTTATTACAGGTATACTTTTAGTCTGCTCACATAATGCTTATGCCATAATGGATCCAGGTTCAACGTTTTCATATGTGACTCCATACTTTTCAATTAACCTCGGGCTAGAACCTGAACAACTTAGTGAGCCATTCCAGTATCTACTCCAGTTGGCGAGTCAGTGAAAGTCACAAGAGTCTATAGAAGTTGTATAGTTTCAGTCCAAGGTCGCAACACCAAAGCCGATCTCATAGAGTTAGAAATGGTGGATTTCGATGTGATCATAGGTATGGATTCGTTATCTTCCTGCTATGCCATGTTAGATTGTCATGCCAAGATAGTCAAGTTCCAAATTCCAAATGAAGAAGTCCTAGAGTGGAAGGGTAGTTCAGCATCGCTTGTAGGTAAGTTTATTTCTTACCTTAAGGCACAACGAATGATCGGTAAGGGGTGTCTCGCCTATCTGGCTCACATCATTAATCCAGAATCAGAACCACCAGCTCTTCAGTCTGTGCCAGTTGTTAGAGAATTTATAGAAGTTTTCCCAGATGACCTTCCCGGACTTCCTCCTGAAAGAATCATAAACTTTGGCATTGATCTCGTGCCAGGCACTCAGCCCATATCTATACCTCCTTATAGGATGGCTCCAGCATAACTTAATGAGTTGAGAGAACGGTTGAAAGACCTTCTTGACAAGGGCTTCATCAGGCCGAGTGTTTGCCCCGATCCTGTTTGTCAAGAAGAAAGATGGGTCTCTCAAAATGTGCGTCGACTATCGGCAGTTGAATAAAGTTACAATTAAGAACAAGTACCCACTGCCAAGAATTGATGATTTATTTGATCAACTTCAGGGTGAAAAGTACTTTTCAAAAATAGACTTGAGGTCGGGGTACCATCAGTTGACAATCAGAAAAAAGGATATATCTAAAACAAGCCTTTAGAACTCGCTACGGGCACTATGAATTTCTAGTGATGTCCTTCGGGTTGACAAATGCTCCAGCTGCATTCATGGACCTCATGAACAGAGTTTTCAAGCCATTCCTGGATACCTTTATTATTGTGTTTATAGACGATATTTTGGTGTACTCTAAGAGCAAGGAAGATCATGCAGAACACCTCAGAATAGCCTTGCAGACCTTGAAGGAGAATGAGCTTTATGCCAAGTTTTCAAAATGCGAGTTCTGGTTGCAGCCAGTGGCATTCTTAGGCCACGTGGTATCTAGTGAAGGAATAAAAGTAGACCCTCAGAAGACAGAAGCACTCAAGAACTGGCCTAGGCAGACGACGCCAACCGAAATCAGGAGTTTCTTGGGGTTAGCTGGCTACTATAGAAGGTTTGTAGAGGGTTTTTCCTTACTTGCAGCTCCACTAACTAAGTTGACTCAGAAAGCAGTTAAGTTCCAATGGTCAGACGCTTGTGAGCAGAGTTTTCAAGAGTTAAAGAAGAGGTTGACCACTGCACCTGTGTTAACCTTGCCGACAGGTTCGGGTGAGTTCATAGTGTATTGTGATGCCTCCAGAGTGGGCCTTGGTTGTATTCTTATGCAACATGGAAAAGTTATTGCTTATGCTTCCAGGCAGTTAAAGAATCATGAAAAGAACTACCCCACACACGACTTGGAGCTTGCAGCAGTGGTGTTTGCATTAAAAATATGGCGGCACTACCTTTATGGCGAGCATTCTGAAGTGTTTACAGATCACAAAAGCCTCCAGTACATTTTCAAGCAAACATAACTAATTTGAGACAGAGAAGGTGGCTCGAGCTATTGAAAGATTATGACATCAATATCCTTTATCACCCGGGCAAAGCTAATGGGGTTGCAGATGCACTTAGTAGGAAGTCAATGGGTGTCTTGGCCCATCTTGCAGTACAAAGGCGATCTTTGGGTCGAGAAATTCAAAAACTAGCAAATGATGGAATTAGATTGGATGAGACCGAAGAAGGAGATATAACTGCTTATGCCTTAGCGCAATCCTGCCTTGTTGCGCATGTTAAGGCTAAGCAAGACGAAGATCCGTACTTAGTGAAATTAAAAGAAGGAGTCAGAAGCAAAGAAATCACTACTTTCACTCTAGGAAGTGACAAAGTTTTGAAGTTGAATGATCGGTTATGTGTGCCTGATGTAGATGGTCTTAGGAAGGCCATAATGGAGGAAGCTCACAGTTCGAGGTACTCTATCCACCCAGGTGCTACCAAAATGTATCTAGATTTGAAAGAATCGTATTGGTGGAGGCATAAAGAAACAAGTAGCAGATCATGTGGCTAAATGTTTAAATTGCCAGCAAGTCAAAGCCGAGCATCAGAGGCCTGGTGGCCTAGCTCAAGACATAAAGATACCACAGTGGAAGTGGGAGATGATTAATATGGATTTCGTAGTAGGTCTACCTCGCACATACCGTAAGCATGATTCCATTTGGGTTATTGTAGACCAACTGACAAAGTCCGCACATTTCCTACCGGTAAAGATGACAGATTCTGCAGAGTAGTATGCGCAGTTGTACATCAAAGAAATAGTCCGATTGCATGGTACTCTAATTTCAATCATATCTGACAGAGGCCCTCAGTTCACAGCGCATTTTTGGCAAGCATTTCAGAAAAGATTAGGTACCAAGGTCAATCTGAGCAGCGCTTTCCATCCACATACAGATGGTCAGGCAGAAAGGACGATTCAGACTCTCGAAGATATGCTGCGTGCGTGTGTTTTAGATTTTGGAGGTAATTGGGATGATCACTTGCCACTTATAGAATTTGCTTACAATAACAGCTATCAGGCCAGCATTGGTATGGCTCCTTATGAAGCGTTGTATGGGCGGAGATGTAGGTCTCCAGTGGGTTGGTTTGAACCAGCAAAGGTGCCGTTGATTGGTCCAGAGTTTGTTTGTGAGGCCTTGGAGAAATTTCAGCTAATTAGAGAAAGACTTAAAGCGGCTCAGAGTCGTCAAAAGTCTTATTCTGACAAGAGGCATCGGGAGTTAGAGTTAATGGTTGGTGATAAGGTGTTTTCGAATGTTTCACCAATGAAAGGAGTAATGAGGTTTGGGAAGAAAGGGAAACTTAGCTCTAGATTTATCGGACCTTATGAAATTCTAGAAAAGAAAGGAAACGTGGCTTATAAGCTAGCGCTACCCGTTGAGCTGTCCTCCGTTCATCCTGTCTTTCATGTGTCTATGCTTAGAAAGTACATTCATGACGAGTCGCATATAATACCTGCCGATACCATAGAAACTAAAGAAGGTTTGATTTATGAAGAGGTACCTATAGAAATTCTCGATAGACAAGTAAGAAAGTTGAGAACAAATGATTTAGCATCGGTAAAGGTTTTGTGGGAGTAATCATAATTCAAAAGAGGCTACGTGGGAGGTCGAGGAAGATATGAGAAAGAAATATCCATATTTATTTGTGGAAAAAGGTATGTGAACCTAAGTTTGCTTTGACAGTTATAATTCATTTATTAAATACAAGTTAGCAAGTGTTTCTGTCCTTCCTAGATTATACTTAGTTGTTGTAGTAATTTAGTTTATGCCGTAAGATACTTAATTCATTAAAGTGATTTACTTGTGCTAAAGTTGTTGTGCTTTAGAGTCTTGTTGGTTATTGTGGTACCTCCTTGCCGGAGTGTGAATAATTAATTTATGAGTTGTGTATGGTGCCTATGAATGGCATGTTATGGTATCTTTGGTTGTTGTTGGTATAATTGTGGTATTTGTGACAGGGAAATTTTTTTGGATAGTCCAATTTACAAGGGAAACTCTGCCGAAATTTTTGAAAATTTAGGGAGTTAGCCAAAATTTTGAGTCCCTTGGAAGAATGAGTAGTGCTAAGAAAACTTAAGAGGTTCAAGGACCTAAGGAATGATTGTTAGCTTAAGAATAAGGCCCTAGCAACATTCGAGGACGAATGTTTTTAAGGAGGGAAGATTGTAACACTCCTCAAATTTATAAAAGTTTCGAGACACGCTAATTATTGAACTAAATTATTGCTATTTTTATTATTTTTATCTTGCATATATATATATATATATATATATTATTAATTATTAAAAGTGGGTATCACTAATTATTAGTTAAGTAAAAAAAAAGGGAAAAAGGGCCTAAAAGCCCATAAAAGGGCTATTTGGGAACAAAAGGCTCCAAGCCTTAAAAGAAACAGAACTTACGTTCTGATTCATCAAAAAGGGCGGAAGGCTTTTGCCTTAGACGAAAAACAGAGCAGTACGAAACAGAGGCTTCTTATCACGCAGGCAACGGAAAATCTAGGGTTCTTTACAAATCACTAATTCTCGAACTCAGGTATATAAAATTCTATTTTCAATTATCCTAAAGTAGTAATAGGTAAGAATTGAATAGCTAATTCCCTTCTTCCTCTATATCAACAATAAATTTCATATTTAGGTGTAGTACTTTAAAATTGATTAAAATGCACTGGTTGTTGTAGAATCGATTGTTTGACTGGTGTCAATTGGACTGGGCCTACGTATTAGCTTGAGAAGTTTTGAGGTGAGTTGATATAACCCTTTACTAAAGTGGTTTAACTCACAAAAGCATGCACACAAGGTGTTTGATGAATTGCATAAAAGAGTTAATATATACTTAATTGGAATAGTAAGTACCTATTAGCTTAGAATTATTTTCTAGCTAAAGTTTAGATGATTATTTGGATATATGTGCATAAATTTCAGATTTTTATGTTATTCTTATATGCCATTTTCATGATGAAAATTCATGAAGGATCAAGAACCATTATATATACTTTTGAGTGTTTATTTCATTCTTATGCCATGCCTTACATTTAAGGATACCAGTATGGGTATTTATAAAAGAATTAGACTTGAAAAGTCACAAGAAGAACTTTTAGAAAGAAAAGATTTTTGGGAGTATCCTTTATCTGAGAAGGGGTCATCGTCCAGGCATAGGGTCCTGACCAAGGCGTTGACTTCCTGAAACTACTTGTGCCAAAGTAAGGAGCAAACAAGCCGAGGGTCTCATTGCTGAGAAATTACTTAGCCATGCTAAGGTATGATATATGAGTGCTGAGAACCATGAAGCGAGTGGCACCTCATGGATTGTGCCTATTCGATCAGGTTGGGATCGAACCCGTGCCGATCACACGGTGACTGAGACAAAATTAAGTCAGGATAGTTGGAACTCCCAAAGTATAAAGTGAAGTATTTTTTTTATCAGAAAGAAAAACAATAGAATTTCTTTTAGAATATTCATAAAACTGCTATTATGCGATTAGTTAGAATTATTCTTATAAGCTTTATGTTTTACATGCATTTAGAACCTTTGCTCATAATGTATTTGTTATTAAAGTTTCGCCCCCTGTTGTTGAAACTCACTGAGTACAATGGATGGTACTAACGTTCTCTTTTGGGAACCTACGTTGGTCTGCGGTACAACGTAGGAACCGGATTTGCAGGCGAGCAATCTACGAGTTAGGATTTCCTTTTCTTCCAGTGCTATTGGTGAGCTCCGATTTTGTTCGTGGAGTATTCCTTAGAGTCATCTTTATTTAGTTATTTCTTTGTTACTTAGAGAACTGGCCAGGAAATCTCATGTCCTGAGCAGTGCGTCAGTTTATCAGTAGAGGCTTTATAGACATAGTCGTTGGGCTAATATTCAGATGTTTTTGATAATAACTTAACAGCATTTCATTGGTTACTATGGATAAAGTTTTGGAGTTGATTTATTTAAATGTTTAAATTAAAAAAAAGTATTTGGTTATAGTATTGCCTTGTTGCATATAATGTTTGGAGTTATAATAGATTGGATAAGCAGAGATGGTTCGCTCGGTCATGTTTATTGATCGAGTGACGGTCCCGGCTTGTTCAGAAAATGGGTCATGACATGGAGCTCCTCCTCCGAAGCTATTGCCCTCTCCTCGGTACAATCTCTGGGATCTGCTCAGCATGCACTCGCTGCTCGGGAGTACGCACGGCGGCATTCTATGCTCCTCCCCCGGCCTGGGATGTGGCTGGAACAAGGGGAAGCAACCCTACATAATCTAGAGTGGTGTACATAGTCATTAACTGCACCAGAGTCTCTTGGAGAACTGGATTAGTAGTAGCAGTAGGCGTATCAGGTGTTTGGACTCCGGCTGGAACTACTGGTGGCACCTCGGTGGCAGCTCGCGCGGGTGCTCTGGCTGCACCACGTGAGCTTCCTCGGCCTCTAACCCGGCCCCGGCCTCTGACGGCTCCAGTAAGGGGCGCGGGTGCCCGATCATCTCGGGTAGCACGTGTCCTCACCATCTGTGAGAGAATAGAATACAGAGGTTTAGAATTGTGATATCAAAATCTCGCACGACAAGGAAATAAAATGAAGTGGAATTTTCCTAACAGTTACATAGCCTCTCGAGATAAGTACAGACGTCTCCGTACCGATCTACGAGACTCTAATAAACCGGCTTGTGATTCATGACTTCTATGAACCTAGAGCTCTGATACCAACTTGTCACGACCCCAGTTCGCCCTCCGTGAACAATCATGACGGCACCTAGTCTCTATGACTAGGTTAGCATAACGAATTGCGAAAAAAGAAACAACAGAATAAAACTAGCCAACAACGGCGGAATAACATAATGAAACATTTAAGATGTCGCTCGGCATATACAATACAAGCTCTTAAACTGAAACTACATTTTCCGAAACCCAGAATCTCATGAAATCACAAGCTGTGGAATAACTACAGTGTTCTAACTCCAGAGTGTATAAATAAAAGAAAATTACAGAAGGGCTATGACTAAAGAGAGCAGATAGGGACTCTTCGGTCTGCGAACGCGGCAGATATACCTCAACGTCTCTAGAGATTGCCTCGCCTCGCTAACGATATAGCTCAGTCGATGTACCTGGATCTGCACACGGGAATGCTTGTGCAGGAAAGGGCATGAGTAGACCACAACGGTACCCAATAAGTGCCAAGCCTAACCTCGGTCGGGTAGTGACGAGGAAGGTCAGGGCCCTACCGGTTATAAAATATAAAGCAAGGTAAGACAGTGTAAGGTGCAACAAAATAATCAAAACAATATCAGAAAATGAGAAGAAATCAGAGACAAATATACACTCAGTACACAGAAACATCGCCAGGGGATCACCCGGGATCCCGTCCCGTAGTCCCCAACATAAATACTCGGGGATCTCTCAGTATCCTCAATATATGTGTTAGGGATCTCTTGGTATCCCGAGGATCTCTTGGTATCCTTAATATATGTACTGGGGATCTCTTGGTATCCCGAGGTATCCCCAATATATGTGCTAGGGATCTCTTGGTATCCCGCACTACGGCCAAAATCAATGTATGTGCATGAGATCTCCCGGAATACTCATCCGTAGTCCCAAAATAAAAAAACACAACAATATCAAGGAAAGAATCCACTATTTCATTCGAGTCCGTACCAAGAAACAGAGATTTCTATTCTAACATGCTGCACAGAGTTCACATCAATAGTTTAAGCAGGTAGGAAATTAATACACTTAAGCATGCTTCCCTAAGCTGCGCAGTAGGCTTAAAATACAAGTAATGTTCAAGGAGAAGGAAACACAGATAATTTACTTAATGAAAAGCAGGTTTCCAACAAGTAGCACGTGTAGGCACTCGTCACCTCACGTACACGGCATTCATATAACAACAATACCAAATCCTAGGGGGAATGTCTCCCATACAAGGTTAGACAAGCCACTTACCTCGAACCAGCTCAATCAAATCTAGACCACGTTCATGCCATAAGTATCCGACTCCAAATGGTCCAAATCTATTCAAAGTAATTGCATGATGTAAATAACACTTCAAGTAACTAATTCAACTAATTAATTCTAAGCTAATACGCAAAATTAGGAAAATGACCAAAATGCCCCTCGGGCCCACGTCTCGGAATCGGGTAAAACATACAAGTTCGGAATCCTCACACTCTCACGAGTTCAGTCATAGCAAAAGTACCAAAATTGGACCTCAAATGGTCCCTCAAATCACCACTCAAAGCTCTCCAATAAACAAAGCCCTAACCCCCAATTTACCACTGATTTTCCTTCAAATTCCATGATTACAATGATAAAAATCACCATAATAACGAGCCTAAGGACCAAGACCTTACCTCAATGAATCCCTCAAAAAATGCTCTCCACAGCTTCTTCCCGTTTGAAATGAGATGAAAAATAACTCAAATTCACGAGGGGCGAAATATATATATGTTCTGACCCAGCAAAACCGCATCTGCAGTCCAATTACCACACTTGCGGAACCGCACCTACGGTCCCAGGTGTGCATCTGTGGTTCCTCACTTATCCGCCAGCCACCGCACCTGCGATGACCTTCTCGCACCTGCACCATTGCAGATGCGCCCACATTTCTGCATCTACGGCTCCAACCTTTCTACCTCTTGGCCGCATCTACGGTTTCCCTTTCGCTTCTGCGGGCTCGCACCCGCGGTCCCCGAGCCGGAGCTGCGGTTATGACACCAAACTCAGCAACTTCAGCTGTAATTCCCAACTCAAAACTTCCCGTTAACCATCCGAAATCACCCCGAGGCCCCGGGACCTCAACCAAATGCACGAACAAGTCATATACCATTATCCAAACTTATACAAATCTTCTAAACACCTCAAACAACATCGAATCAACCAATTAACATCGGATTCAAGCCTAAGAACTTCAAAAACTCTCAATTTACGCGTTCGATCAAAAGTCTACCAAACCTCGTCCGAATGACCTGAAATCTTACAAGCATGTCACATTCAACATTATGGAGCTACTCCAACTTCCGATATTCCATTCCGACCCCGATATCAAAATCTCACTATCGAACCGAAAACTCAAAAAAATTCAACCTTCGCCATTTCAAGCCTAATTAAGCTACGGACCTCCAAAACATAATCCGAATACGCCCCTAAGCCCGAAATCACCCAGCTGAGCTAACGGAACCAGCGGAATTCCATTTCGAGGCCGTCTTCACACTGCTCCGACTATTGTCCAAATTCTAAAGCTTAAACTCTCATTTAGGGACTAAGTGTCCCAAAACACTCCGAAACTCAAAACAAAACCTCCCAGCAACTCAAAATAGCAGAAATAAATACGGGGGAAACAATTAATAGGGGATCGGCGCGTTACTTCTTAAAACGACCGACCGGGTCATTACAAAGATGATGTTTATGCCGTGGCAACGCCTCCCTATGCGGTGATGAACGCGCAACCTTACACGCGGCCACAACATCATACACAAAACCGAGCTCCACCTCCCATAAATGTCCATCCTTACCAAGCTCCATATAATCCCCAACCAAATGTTCCCAGTACAATCCTCGCCCAAGAGAGCCTTTTAGAAAGAATCAGTTCACCCCTATTGGTGAATCGTATTCAAGCTTGTTCCAAAAGCTAATTAGGCTAAATCTATTGCAGCTAGTGGCCCCGAACCGACCAAACCCTGAGTCCCCCTTGCACCGAGCTGATGCTAGATGTGAATACCACTCTGGGGCAGTAGGACACAGTATGGAGGAAATAAAACAAAGATTCAGAACATTCTGAAGGAAAATTTGTTCCAAATTGGAAAGGTCCATACATTGCAACAAGAGTACTGTCAAAAGAGTGCATTGTACTTTGGACACATCGAAGGAAATGTCCCTGAAATAACTGTCAATGCAAATGCAGTCAAAAGGTACTATGTTGGATCCTTTATATAGAATTAATGATCTCCGATTTAGATGAAGAAGGCTTTCTTTTTCACTATCCAAACACTATCAACCCTTTGCAAACCCTTTGAGCTGGTTACTGTTCTTTGATTACCCTCTTTGGAACCTGAAAGTGTTATTGAAAAAATAAAAATTGAAAAACATAAAATGAAGAAAAACAAAGTGATGAAAAAGAAGAAGAAAAAGAAAGATACAAAAAAAAGGGGAAGAAAAGACAAAGAAAATGAAAAAAAATGAAAAAAAATAGAAGTGGAAAAGGAAAGGAAAAAGAAAGAGAAAAGAAAAGAAAACAAAACAGAAAAACAAAAGAAAATCAAAAACAAAGTTTCCCTGAACTACGTTCGACTTGATTCCGAAAGGATACGTAGGCAGCCTCTCTCTAGGCTTCAGTCACACCAAAACAAAAATCCAAATTCCCCCAAAAGTGAAACTGGGCAGATGTTCTAATTGTTCGGCGATGGTTCGCCTGAAAGGTTCAAAAGTTGTAGTTCAATCGAAACTATTCTTTCCCCAAATCCTATTCAAGCCTTTCTGATCAATCGGTGAAGATGTTCAAAATTGGAGGATGTATTTACTTGGATCTGATACATTCAAATGAGAGAAATGAAATGAGAGAATCTTATTGGTGAAAACCCACACGGGCACCATAGGGCGATGGTAAGAAGAGAAAGTGAAAATGAGAGAGTCTTGTTAGTGAAAACTCGCAATGAGCACTATAAGGCGACAGTGAGAATAGAAATGAGAGAGGTCAGCTCGTGAAAACCCGCAAAGGGCACCACTGATCGAGAAAGAGGATCCTCACAACCATCGGCATCAACAGAGTCCTGGAAAGGTTTCTCAGTGTCGAGGAAAAAGTTGTGATGAATTTCTGAGAGTCAGACGGTTTACATAGATCAGGCATCCAGTCCAAAAGGCATGTCATATTCATTGAAGTCCGTATGTACTCCAGATAAGTCCTTTTTTCCTTTCCCCAAAAGGGACACTTCTTGTTTTAAACTCATTCTCCATTCCATTGTTTGTTTTCTTTGAATCCATTTTGGTCTAACTCTGTTCCAATACTAAGACAAAGAAAGGATAGTAAGACTTATTTACAGGGTTCTCATTTAATACAAGCTAATATTTGAAAAAGTCACCCAGCCTTGTCAGGGGCATCAAGTCGACCTCGACTGGCCATGGCGGCCGATGCTTCGGATTCAAAACTCTCGGAAGGAGAAAATCAAATTGAAGCGCCTATAAAGGCAAATGAAGTTGAAAAGGTTGAGTCCCACGTGGCTAACCGTCTCGGCAAAGGATTGAAAAGCCAAGGTACTCAATTGCTTTGAGATTGATGTCGGAAGAAAGAAGCCAGAAATGAAAGGCCTATGAAGGCGAAATAAAGTTGGAAAAGGTTAAGCCCCACGCGACTAGCCGTTGCGGCAAGTTTGAGGAGCCAAAAAGTTCCCCGATGCTCCAAAGTTAAAAATTGAAAAAAAAAGTCAGAAGTGAAAGGCCTACAAAGGCAAAATAAAGTCGAAAAGGTTGAGTTCCACGTGACCAACCGTCATGGCAAAGTCTGGAAAAGCTAGAGGTTCTCTGAGTTCAGAAATGAAATCTGTCCTAACGGAACAAGTAGTTGCAGTTTAAATCTTCATCAAAGAAGCTGGGCCGAGATCAAGCGACAGAAACGCTCAGGCCACAAAACCAACCACCGGTTCAAACTAACAAATTCATCTTTATTTAAAAAAATAGGAAACAGGTGCAATCCAAAAGCAACCTCGCAATAAGCAGGTGCAACCAAAAAGAAAGGGCGCAAGGGCTAAAAAAAACAGCTTTGCAGCAACAACTCCAAAAAGGGAAGTGTCCTCCAAAATTCTTTCCCGCATTTACTCATTCTCTGAAATTAAAAAAAATGATGTTGAAATGAAATGAAGAGAAAGAAAAGAAAAAAATTCAAAATCATGGTAGTATAGGGTCTCCAATCCCTAGCTGCGTCTTTTCAAACATAAGGTCCCACTCCCTAGCTGATGCCAGCACAACCTGGTAATCTTTTCCAAACATAGTGTCCCACTCCCTAGTTCATTCCAGCATAACCCGATGAATTTCCCGGCATAACCGGAGGATCTTTCCGGCATAACCTGATGACTCTCCCGGCATAACCCGAGGACCTTTCCGGCATAACCCGATGACTTCCCCGGCATAACCCGTGGATCTTTCCGGCATAACCCGGTGACTTTCCTGGCATAACCCGAGGACTTTTCTGGCATAACCTGATGAATTTTCTGGCGTAACCCAAGGACTTTTTCGGCATAACCCGATGATTTTTCCGGCATAAACCGATGACTTTTCCGGCATAACCCGAAGACTTTTCCAGCATGACCCGATGACTTTTCCAACATAGGGTCCCACTCCCTAGCTGTTGCCAGCATAACCTGGTAATCCTTTCTAACATAGGGTCCTATTTCCTAGTTGATGCAAGCAGAACCTAGTAATCTTTTCCACCATAGGGTCCCATTCCCTAGCTTGGCCAGCATAACCTGGTAATTTTTTCCGGCACAGGGTCCCATTCCTTAGTTGATGCCAGCATAACCTGGTAATCTTTAGCTTACTATGAAAATGGTAACAACAATTTAATTTGATTATGGGACTTTAAAAATAGTCCCCGCCTTTCTTAGAGAGAAGCGACAAGAAACGATTTTGACATCCAACTCTTCGGACTTCCCACAATGATGTCGTACCGATTATATCAACATATGACGTAAGCCTTCTTCAATTTTGGCTTCGATGCTTGCAATACTCCCTTTAATTTACGTTTATAGAGACTCTGAATGCATGACTCTGTCGGCTACTACCAATATCGAACTCAGATGGCGAGTATTTTTTCTGACCATTGATTGACCAACATGGTTCCTCGTGGAACCCTTTGTCGTCCCTTGGACCGAGCCCGAGTTGGACTGATTAGACTCGGGTCGTCAGAACCTTTGCTTTTAGTTGAATGAAAATAATGCCTCGAGCCTTGAGACCGTGATTTATCATTTAGACCTCGCGGTATGCTTTGAGAGATAATTTGCTCAGAGGTCCGAGGATAGGGACTGCCTTCAAGCTTTTGAGAGCAGTCCCCGAGTGGGGGTTCGTTCAAACCCGAGCCACCTGGAAACTTGTTCTGAACATAGTGTATGTAGACTTAAGGCGTTGCAGGTAGCTCTCGAATGAGGGTTTACCCGAACTTAGGTGGTACCCCTTGATCAAGCCCATATGGGTGGAGCTTAAATGCTTATTTCCCTGGAGCCTAACTCCCTTTTGACGGAAGTCCTCGAAGTCGGGTACCACCTCGAGGCTTGTAATGGTGTCATTAGCTTCCAGGAGCCTAACTTCATTTTTGATGGAGGTCTTCGAGGTCGGGTGCCACCTCGGGACTTGCGGTGAAGCTGTTGGCTTCTTAGAGCCTAACTTCTTTTTGATGGAGGTCCTCGAGGTCGGGTAACACCTCGGGATTGGCGATGATGAGATTTTTTGCGGAGAAGGCGGGGCTTGAATTTACACTCAGTCATCTTGTAAGGTTGTACCGGCCCTTTCACCATAGAGGTCTGCTAACCTTGCAATGCTGGTCAACCACGCCCTTCATTGTTGATGATGAGGAAGATGAAGATCGGGAGTGGATGAGTCGATTCGTCCAAGTTCGGACCACTGATATTATCCCTGTGGAGCTTATGCCAGTCCCCGAGGAATGGAACTATACACGTAAGTGGGTCATTCCGTGCCTTCTCAGTTTTTTTTATGGCGAAGGCTGGGTTCGTAACTGTGCCTTCTTTTCTTTTTCTGCAGCAGTTTCATAGGCGTCGGGCAACGTTCCTGATCTGCTGGTTGGGTTCAAAAGTTGGCGACTCACTCCACTTGTGATAATCGCAACTGGCAAGCTTTGTCCTATGGCAGATGGGAAGCAAAACATCATGGTGTATGTTGTGCTATTTTTTCCTTTCCCTTCCTTCATTTGGAGAGGTATTTTCCCTTTCTGCGTATAAATCTTGCTGTTGTAGGCATCGGAGAGACTCCCGAGGCGAGGCCGTGCTCCTTTGGAGAGGGGGAAGGGTTGTTAGCTTCTGGGCTAAAGAACGATAATAATAGGCGAGAGATGCCTTTACAGGGCGATGGCGCTCAAAGCAAGGCGAAATGGGACCGGGCCTTCGGAGCGGAAGCATCATCTGAGCTTGACGTGCCCGTGGTTCCTTCAACTGAAAGATCTTTCATTTCCCCTTTCCTTGTTTCGCCATAGCCATGGCTGGTATGCCCAAATCCGGTTGGTAAGGAGAGGAGGGCTGTGTCCTAGCTTCGCACTCGGTCGATGGTATACCGCCGGTGTCCGGCAGGTTAATATCGAGGTGCTTTGTCACAAGGAGGGATTTTACGTTAGAGAAACCTCCCAATGTTCCGGGCCGCCGGGAGCATGCGTCGAGGTTTATCTCCTCGATAGGGGAGGAGCATCTCGAGGAAGTCAGAAAAGACTGCGGATTGGGAGGAGATATGGTGCTGCAGGTACTTTCCCTATAGGAGACCATTACGGCCCATTTCGAGGGTTTTTTGAACGTATATACGTACCCCTTTATATTGGGCCCTCTCGATAGGGTCGTGCTCGAATTTTTTAATAGGTATCAGGTTACCTTGGCACAGGCTCACCCGTCCTTTTGGAAGATAGTGCTGATGATAAGATATTTTCCAGATAAGGTCAGGCTCGAATTCACCCTTAGTCATCTCATTAAGTTATTCTGGCCTTTGCATTATCGGGACTTGATTACTCTGCAACGTCAATCCACTCGACGCCTTGCTATTAGTGATGAAGAATACGAGAACCGAGGGTAGATGAGTCGATTTGTTTGAGTACGAACAGTGGATGTTATCCCTGAAGAGTTTCTGCCATTTCCTGAGAAATGGAATTTCACGCGTAAGTGGTACACTTGTGTTTTTATCGTTTTTGTCCATAGTGGAGGCGAGCTCCATGAAGATGTTCTCCTTTTTGTTTTTGTAGCGATCCTTTGGCTGCCTAACGAGGTTCCTGACCTGGCCAGATGGTCTCGTAAGTTGGCATCCTGCTTCTTATGATAAGTGCAAATGACGAGACTTGTCTAAGGGGAGATAGGAGGCAAAGCATCATGGTAGGTGCATAATGGCTTGTTTTCTTGGAAAGGTACTTTCTCGATAGAGCACTTAACTCTGTCAACGCATGTGTTGGAGAATTTTGCGAGATGAGGCCGTGTCCCTTCGGGCAGGAGGAAAGATTGCCAACCTCGGGGCCGAGAATCGATAATAAACGGAAGGAATCTTCGAGGAGCCATGATGCTCGCAACAGGGCGAGTCCTGCTCTGAAGTTCAAAAGAGACGAGTCGGTAGAACCTCCGGCCTTTGAGTCCTCTATTCTTGAAAAAATAGTTCCTCCCTTGCCGTCGTCTCCCATTCCTGTCGAAGGTACTTCGAGGGACAAGGGCCACCTGCCGCCTTTTTCTTCCCCTATCGAAGGCATTTTGAGGGAAATTCGAGGCCGGGGACTGAGCGGGTCGAATGGAATATCGGGCGACCGCGCTCCCATAGGGAGTAGTTTTACCGGGGCGGACGAGGCCAAGCTAGCTAATGTGTGCTCGACTTTTGACGAGGCTCAGCGGCTCAGTTCCATGGTGAGTTTTGGTAGTCGGTACATGCTTTTTAGTTTTGCGTCTTCCTTTTCTAATTGAGCTCCCGTTTTGCAGGCATTTGACAACCTTAAGTCTGAGTTGCTTGCCGTGAAGCCAGGCTACAGAGAGCTTTAGAAGGGGAGAAATCCCTCAGGCTTTTTTGCAAGAAAAGGGGAGATGAGCTGGAATACCTGCGGTACGAGGCTGATCAGAGTCGGAACTATGAGAGCTATCTCGAAAGACAGGTGACCTTTGTCTTAAGTCGATGTATGCTCCTCCTTCTGCTTTCGTAGGCTAATATTATCTTATTTCAGCTGTAGAGAAAAACGGATGAACTGGAACGACTTTGGGGCAAGGTTGGCCAGGTTAGGCAAGAGTGTAATGAGATAAAGGCTCAGGAGGATACCCAAGTTGCGGCCCAGAGGGATGCTTCGGCCAAGGCTTTCGCCCTCGAAGTGCAATTCCGGAATGCTCGTGCAAACAGCTCGGTCCGAACGAGCATGATTGCGAGGCTCGAGTCTGAGCTTTTAAAGATGAAAGTGGAGGTTGTAGATGCTAGGGCTGAAGCCGAAGAGATCCGAACCAAGGCTGATAAGAAAGTGGCCGTCTTTTTTCATGACGCCGACAATGCTCGAGTTGAGCTGAGAAAGGCTCTCGACCGGGAGGGTACGAGCAAAGAGTATGTTAGATGCAAATCTCGTAGGGAAACCCTCGAGGAGATACACACCAGAGGCTTCGATCTCTTGGAAGAGATAGAGCAGGCAAAGGCGGATGAGAATGATGTTAGGTTCCTCTTGTCTGATGCCGAAGATAAAGGGAAAGAGGCCGACAGGCCACAGTCCCTAGGGGGACGTAGATTGGGTTTTTCTTTTCTAATTTTGTATATAATGTCGACATAGTAAATGGAGCTTTGCATTTTTTCATATATACGTATAAAAGGAAGCCTTGCGGCTTCATTATTCATGCACTTCCTTTTGCTTCGATGTTTGTCAGTCGTTAGCCAGATTGAACTGGTCTTTGAAAGAAGAACCCTTAGGTTTATAGTACGGCCCTAGGGCTGGTTTGGTTGGCCCGTAGGCTCTTACGCGTTTGGTCGGTACGACCTTTTAGTATGATCCGGTGTTTAAGCTCTTATGCTTTTGCTCTTGGGCATATTCAGTTAACTGTTTTGGGCTCAGTCTCCGAGTCGGGTTTCCGTTCGAGCTCATCGACCCCTAAGTTTTTGAATTTAAAGCTGGCCCTTAGGCTCTTACGTGTTTGGTCGATACGACCTCTCATATGCGCTGGCGATAGTGGCTCTTACGCATTAGGTCGAGACGACCTTTTATATGGGCTGGCGGTAGTGGCTCTTACGCGTTGGGTCGTTACGACCCTTTATATGGGCTTTATCATTAAGGACTTTTTCAAATTTCTGTTTGCCTGACTCCTCGTCGATTCGCTAATAACCTCGATTGTGAGTGGCTATGTAGCGATATGCGAGCACCTTGGGAGGTTTTGCTCGGTGGCTGAGTGTTTCAAAGCCTGTAGTTTGGAGCTGACATGGTCGAAGCTCTTTTGCCTATGTCGAGGGTAGCCTGTTTAACCGGTTCTTTTCAAAGTAATTCAAGGCCTGTGATTTCATAGCGATGGTCGAGCGTCCCCGAGTCGCGTTAGTTTGGTTGGCACAGCCTTGTGACCGTAGTCATTGTGTTTGGCCGGAGCCTTTCAGTCCCTGAGGGTATGCCTTTTTAGGGGTCTTACATGTTCGATATATAGCCTTAACTTTAAGATCGGGATTATGCTTTTTGCAAGGACTTATAAATTTTTACATGCCTTACTTTGAGATCTTACAGTTTTGGTTACTTGGTACAAGTATGGTTCATGCCTTGCTTGAGGTCTTACAGATTGTACACTGCTGAAATCAGGAAGACCGATTTCATGATCAACAAGTTGTTGCGCAATCTCGCCTCGAAGGTCCGGAAGGATAGACCGGGGTTCGATGCCTTCGGGGAGCCTTCACGTCCGATGTCGGGGTAGAACGGACCAGTGTTTATCGTCGATAAACGGGAAGTTCCCTAGGAACAGTAGTTTTTTTGACAACGCCTGTGCAGACATCGACATTCTGTGCCAGGCTGATTGAGTGATTGTAAATGCACTTGTACTATATCACGGTTCCCCTCATCTATAAAGGGATTCCTTACCACTTTGTAAAGACACCTGATGCCCAATATTCAATACAAGAACATTCTCTTTGCTGTCTAACTCAAACATACTCTCTTGCTCTTATTGCTTCAGTTATTACTTACGTTTTTTGTGTTCTATTTATTTTTCATTATTTATTGTTCATCATTGATCAAAGAGCCGTCATAGTAGCTCTGACAACTATTAATCTCCCCTCGATTGCCCCTTTCCGAGCACCAGGCTCGACCTCGAGGCCCCTATATGCTAGCTCGAGGCCCCGATTTCCAGCCCTTCGGTTTGATCATTATATTATCTACAAATTCTCATCTAATCTTCTAATCTCCTACTTAGCATCTATTGCCTAAACACCTAGCATAAAAATAGATCACGTATTGTTAGAACCACAAAATCAAATCTAATTGTAATTACCATTTTCAAGGTAAACAGTTTGGCGCCTTCCGTGGGGCTAAAAATAATAGTGATTATTTTCTTGCTGGTTTGCCACATAACGCAAGTTATCTTTCGCACTTTTTCTTGTCCAAGATTTTTGATTTCAGGTCAAAATGTCTGACTCAGTAAACGCACGTGAAAACAACAACCTTGAAAACCGTGGAGAGAATGGTGTGGATGTTCCAGGTGTTGGTGTACCACCGCGATATCCTGAGAATGCACCAGAACCAATTCCCGCGGACGTTGTCTCACGCAACTCTCAACGCGTTGGCGTAAGTTCTCACGTCGACATGAGTATACGCCAAGAAAGTCCACTGGACATTCGGAAAAACATCGCCCGGGGAGAAAGAGGAGCGAACAGGGGAAGTGAAGTAGGGAAACCTCGGCACATCGTTCATATGATTATCGGAGGGACCAACGTTCCCCAGGGTACGGGATCAAGCGGATAAAGGTTTCTGCGGCAACACAAGGGCAAGCCCAGGGCCGGATATCTGAGGACATCCTCGCATTCAGCAAAGAAGATTCTGAGACTCTATCTGATCCGCACAATGATGCGTTGGTAATCTCATTTCTCTTAAAACACGGATAACGAAGCATAAAGAAGCAGAAATGGGGGAAACAGAGCGGTAACTCATGAGACAATTGGTCGGGTCGTCACAGACTCGTTCGCGTCTCAACCTTCGCATTCGCGAAGAAGAAAACTGACACTTGGGAATTTTGCCTTACGCATTCGCGAGTGGGACCACGCGAACACGAAGAACAATTTCCCTGTGCACTGAACAACAAAATCTGCAACATTTCTTAGGTCTAAAACTTCCTGAATCTCATCCGAAATACATCCGAGCCCTGGGGCTCCTAACCAAACACACGTACCAACTCAACAACATCATACGAACTTGTCTGTGCGATTAAATCGCCAAAATAACCTCAATAACAACGAATTAATCCTCAAAATCAAAGAACTTTTCTCAAACATCATCAAGTATCAACTATAGCAATTTAGGTCCGAATCACGTCAAATGAAATCTGTTTTTCATCAAATTTCACAGAAACATCTTAAATCATATATAAGACCTGTACCCGGCACCAGAACCAAAATACGGGCCCGATACTAAGATGTTCTAATCAAATTTCATTTCCAATTTCCTTAAACAATTTCAGAAAACAATTTCTTTCAAAAATTCGTTTCTCGGGCTTGGGACCTCGGAATTCGATTCCGGGCATACGCCCAAGTCCCATATTTTCCAACGGACCCTCCGGGACCGTCAAATCATGGGTCCGGGTCCGTTTACCCAAAACGTTGACCGAAGTCGAAATAACTCATTTTATAACCAAATTTTACCATTTTTCACAGATTTTCATATTTAAGCTTTCCGGCTACCCGCCTGGACTGTGCACGCAAATCGAGGCGAGGCTCAAAGAGGTTTTTAAGGCCTCGAAAACATAGAATTAAATTTAAAAACAAGTGATGACCTTTTGGGTCATCACACCCTCTTATTCTTGTATTTCTCTCTTTTTTTCCTTGTTTTTCTCTCTTTTTTATTCGAGTTATTTTAAAACCATGACCGGATCCGATTAGGATTGCCTACGTATCACGACGCCGCGTGAATCAGATCATCACGTAGTTCAAGGAATAAAATGCGAAAAATAAAGAAACAATTTTTTTTTGGGTTTTCCAAATTTTCATTAATAAAAACTTCTACTTTTCTCTGTTACAAAAGACTCCATCATACTTTTCTAGGAATTTAAAAACTAAAAACAGACTCGAAACAGACTTTAAAACTAGAAACTGAAATACAGACTCAAAAAATGAAAATCAAGAGTACATAAGTGCTTCTAAAGTTGATCCAGAGGCTCGCGGGACATCAGTTGCTCTCTCCACGGGCCTATGTTCAAGATCTCCTTGGAGACGATCCAGGTCATTCCTTATTTGTCGAACAAAGGTCATCACTGCGGAGAAAAAGGTGGTTTGAGTCGTGTCTTCACATTCATGGCACTTTGTGACGATGTAGCCAGCAATTGCTCTAACCCTTTCCCTGATGATACTCTTTTCCTGGAGCAAACGCCCGATTTGTCGAGACCTAGCTTCTAGCACTTGGGTGTCATGATGGTTTTGACCCTGCAGTTGTTGCATATCTTCCTCTAGCTGAGACATTAATGCATAACAATGTTCCGTCTCTGCCTTAAGCTCTTAGCCTGTTTTTCCATCTCATTCTCGAGGATAGTTTGCCTTTTTCTTCAAGTTTTGTAACCTTCTCCCTCATATTTCCCTTTTTCAATTTGCCGGTACAAATTTCCTACTCGCCCCTCTGTGTTTTTTGTTTTTCGCCACTGTGGCCTGCGGCCCTTGCCAATCACCTCGTATTTAGATACTTTCCTCTCTATAGACCATTGATAGATCTCGTTACTCTAGTATCCACCATCGGTTTGGCACCTTCAGTCCAGATTTGGCGAACCACTGCTTCAGGAATTGAACCATCAGAACGGATCTCGATCTGCCGTAGATGTTAGGTCTTCTCTTTGGGGCAACTATTTTGAAATCTCCCCTAATTGCCTCAAAAAACGATAGGGGAATAAAAGGCTGGATACCTTCTGAGACCCTCAGGAGGAAGTGGGGCCAGTGCTGTGCATGTATATGATTTCATCAAAACAGGAAGCCACGCCAACGTACCATTTATCTTATTTTGTAGTGATAGAACGGAGCAAGATATCCATTCTGCGACCCCTTTGGCATTTTGAACTGTCGACCTGTTTATAAAATTCCTCTATGAGCTTTTTTCCTGTCGACCATAATTCATGTATGAGGACGATGACATGTGAATGTTCTTAACGTCAATACCACACAAAGAGGGGGGTGATTTTGTGTGGTATCCAATTTTCTCTTTAGAAAAAAACCTGGTTTCTAGGTATACTTTACTACTTACTTTGCAAGGAATTAAGAGTACATAAAATAAAAAACACAAAGAGTATTTTTTTACCTTGGAAAACATTGTCAAAAGTGGTTTGAAAGAACCACGACTACTACATCTTAAGTTAGGGATTTTTTCCAAAAACTTTCACTAAAATCACTGAGCCAAACAAGCATTACAAAACTTTGTTAAACTTAAGGATTAACCTAATCCCAGGTAGCACACAGCCTCAACTGTTGCGACACCTTCAAGTTAACTCTAACTTGAATACTATACAAAAGTACCTAATACAATCGCTTCTATGAAAGCTGGAAAGGTACAACTCTAAAACACCTGTTAGTACAAATTGAACTAAAATAAAGAAAAGACCACAATGGAAATTGCTTCTTCTATACTGTCAATTAGCTTCAGGAATGACACATTTGAATATCACATAAAATTGCCTTCAGACAAAAATTGCCTGCCTCTTATTGCACTGCTCAAATTTAGTATTAATTCTGCCGTTTGTGCACATACCTGATAACAAGAGAAAAATCAACTGTATTTATGAAGTTAGTATAGTAGTTTGATGAGAGACATCAATGCTGATCTTTCCATACAACGTTGATTCCTATGAACAATACAAACTCAAACCTATCCTTTAATCGGATTGTGTCCTTCTCCCATGAGAAGACTTTCTTCCTCATTCCAAATTGATGCAACGTTTTTGATAGTTCAGGAGATATTGCTGCTTGATACTAACTTTCCCTCTTGTATCTCACATGTCTAGAATGATACCGGCCTAAAGAATGGATGTCATCTGAGTTCATTTGTCATTCTTCAAAACTTTCACCTGAACTTGGGCCAAACAAATTCCCCCTTTTTGATTGATGACAAAAACTCTGTGCTTTTATGGATCAAAAAATCTGTAAGAACTCAAACTTTAACCAATCAACACGTTAACTTAGAATTTTAACTTGATCTCAAGGACCGGTTTAATTAGGTTTTTAAATATCACATTTATTCATGAATAAATATTAAAGCAACAAATTATCACTTACCCCTTTTTTCATCATTCGAATAAGTTGGCATACATTGGTGAATCCCAGGAATTTAGTAATTACTAATTGGCCTACTTGGGCAATTGCAGTGAAACATCGTGATTAAATCGTCAAAACACATTCAACTATTAAGAACAAAATCTTCTATGAACAAGAGAAATAACGTTATCATTGATAGATATGTTTCACACCTACAAACCAACAAAAGAAAGAAAAAACTTCCAAAGATGAGCAAAAAAGTCCCATAATCGTGGGTCACTGGGGGTAGTAGACTGGTTCAAAAGGCAAACAACTGGAGACCCAAGGCTTGAGAAGAAATAGAGGTTCTGGGTTTGGAAAGGATTGGAAGCATATTCTGAAGGCAATCCATCATTTTTCTCCTTTTCTTTTCCTTAGTTCCAGCTCATAAGGCTCTTAGTTATACAATTCAGCAACACGAGCCTGAAGACTAGCAATTTCAGACATCTTAGTTCCACACTCATTGAACCAAAGCCCTAACCTTGGTATTCACAGGTTGTCTTCAGAGGATGAACAGGTTTTCAACTGGGATGGCAATTGACAGGATAGTCACAAGCCACATAAGGTCTTAACACCAAAATGCTCCTTGCTTGATGGCCATCTCCCGTTTCTTCAAAGGCAACCCTTAGACCTGTCCAGCAACATAGTCAGTTATGAACCCATATGGAGTTGCATGTGCTTGGAGCCATTAATGACCATGTCTAGTAATTTGACAATAAAATGCAAGCCAATTTATCTGCATTCCTTCGCAAGGCACTTCCATAAGAACAGGTCCAGTTTTTGGCAGTATCAATCTTCTGTGGCAGCAGGCACTTTGTTAACAAATTTCAAACAAGACCTTGGTGCTCAGGTTCATTTCTCACTTTTCTGCACAAACCTGGCTTCAGAGTACATCCTTCAGTAGTGCAGCATCACCAGAATTTCTAGTAATTTGAAGAGAGGGGAATAGATCTGACATGGCACTTCTGCCTTGTATAATCATCTACCCTTACTAGGTATGCCAGAATCTCACAATTTTGAACTGGCATCTAAACTCCCATTTTTACTCCTCTCACCTGGCTGGAGACTACCCATTTTCATAGTGTCCCATGCCCATAACTCAATTAGTCATTCATGCCAAGTCCTGCATCCAAATTCAAGGGGGGACCATGTCTTCATCCTGCAGTAAGAGCATCTACCAACCTCCTCATTCCTGGTTCATCCAGGTCTATTCAGCAGGCCTTCCTTTCACAAAATTATGTCCTTTTGCCATATGAGGCAAACCTGATCTTGTTCTTTTCTCAATTTTCTTCTTCTCCGCACTCCACTCTTCATCTTCTTCAACAATTTTCTTTTGATTACCCTTCACAACAGAACCTAGTTCTTTTGCTAAAAGAGATTCAGCCGGTACACGCACAGAGGAAGGACTTTCTTGAAGAAGTCTGTGAACTTTTTGGTTTGGGTGTTGGGAACTCTTCAGTTGTTCTCTTCTTTTTGATGGACCAAATTCCATTTCCTTTCTTCTTCTTCTGCAACCTCAAAGACTCTCCTAACCTTTTTTTTCCCTTCTTCCCTCTTTTCTTCCTGCTGTCTCTACCAGGCATTCTGTAATTTTCTGCTGGTCACTTTGTTTGACTGCTCCTTGGTAGCTCTCTTCCCTAGGTTACTGAAGGTACAAAAAGGTTTTGGGATGACATTTTGCTTTTCTTTGTTGGCTTGGAAGCAGTTGGAGACTTTTTCTGTGTGGAAGGCTTTACGCTTCTTTGGATCATAACTGGCCCAACCTTCTCAAAGATCAGCCAGGTCTCTTCAGCAGATGAACCAGGTTCATCTGTGCCTTGCTTAAATTAACAAGCCCTTCAGCCGCCTCCCCAGAACCACTTCCCCTGACTTATTGCACCTTATTCAACACCCTCACAAATAGGCCAATACATTTTTCTTTCTTATTTCCTCAACATATCAACTGACTCCCTTTCCTCTCTTTTCTTTCTTTTTAACTCCTTCTACTACTAGAATCAGCCCTTTTACGATCTTTAACAGGACCAACCAAGACAAACCTATTTTTACTTTAACACAATCACGAATAATCCAGCAAGAATTTTACCTCACCAGGGTTCTTGAATATTTTCAGTGTCAGATGGACCCCATTGTTCTTCAACTTTCGTCTGGCAGAAATGAAAATTATCAGATCAGATCTTGAGCTCAGATTCTTGAGCATGACTTTCCTTCCTCTGGCTGGCCTCCCAATTCTCAATAGAGCTTTCCTTAAAGTCCAGAGGCTACAGTTTTTTCTAGCTAGCCAATTTTCTGCCTGTTGACACCATAGGGTTTTTTGGGTTTTTCAAAGAGAGGAGTAGCATGAGGTGTGTATAAGAGGGAGATGCTGGTGGGAGTGCCAGGACTATCTTGGGGGTTGATAGTCTCATTTTTTTTTTGGAGAAGGTTTTGGAATTCTTGATGGGGAGTGGGATCTGAAAGGAAAGAAGATTTGGGATTTCTGGACAAGAAGAGGGCGATCAGAACTAGAGAAGAGTTTTGACGGGTAGACTAATGAAGGAGGGGTTGTGGTGTATTTAAAGGTGATTAGAACTTAAATGCAAGTAACGACACTTCAAGTCAAGTAAAGTCTAATCAGGTTGTAATTCAAAGGTCTTCTTAGTGATTATTAGGCCCTCGCTAGATCTTAGGCAATATCTCGGCTCTCTTAGAGCTTCTAGTGAAGAAACTGAGTATATGCTTAACCCGGATAGAGTTTCTGGAATTAATATATTAATGTAGCGGACTTCTACTCATGATGGAAAAAAATTTTCTAATTGTGCAGGAGTATAGAAAACATATCTAAGCCTTTTTATATGAACACACACTGATAACCCAGGATTTTCATTTAGACTCTCTCTTCTGACATGCTCAAATCCAAAATAGATGAAACTTCTTAAAGAGATCAGTGATCACTATATATACACATGTCCACAGGGAGTATACTAATTAAAGTA
>NW_017670389.1:113428-219712 GCF_001879085.1 Nicotiana attenuata
TGCAGAACTTGGAGAGATTTAAAGGGATGCTTGTGAAGTGTCCTCATCATGGCATTCCAGGCCAGATGCTCGGCCAGAGATTCTACATGGGTCTAGCTGACATTGAAAGCGAATGTGGATGCTTCAGCTGGAGGTGCTTTCTTAAGCAAAACATTCACCGAGTGCAAAATTCTCCTCGATAAGATGTCACAAAATGCGGGGTGGATGACTAGAAGTGCAACACTGGCACCCATAGTGCATTCAGTTCCACTTGATCCCAATAATTCACAGGAAGAGAACATGGCCACACTCCTGACCCAGATGAGCCTACTGACAAAGAAGATTGATGAGATGGGTACAAAACAGGTGCACATCGTTGATACAACGAATGGAGGACTATGTACACCGTGTATTAATCAGTCCTATGTGTGTTCATGGAGCGGAGAAGGTGAAAATCAAGGGGTCCGGGAAGATATGAATTATGTCAACAACTATGGGGTCAGAGACAAGGAGAACAACAGTGGAGACCGCAGCAAAATCAGCAGTACAGGCCTAATATGCAGTAGCCTGGGGGTATGCACCCTCAAAACCAATTAGTGCCAGTGCCTTATCAGAAGCCACAGGGTTATCCACAGCAAAATCAGCAGCAATTGGTTTATCAACCACCCCTCAGCAGCAAGATAACAACATGGTGGAGATTAGGGGTATGCTTCAGCAACTCATCGGGACAAATAATAAAGTGCAGGAAAAATTGGCAGTGCATGATTCAGCCATAAAGAATATTGAAACGCAGCTGGGTCAGCTGTCCATGGCTTTGAACAACCATGCTCCGGGAACTTTACCTGCAGACACAAATATAAACCCCAAGGAGCAAAACCCGAATCGGCTGATGGCAGTCAGTCTCAGGAATGGTAGAGATTTAGATAGAGAGCAGGAAATTGCACAAGCCAGCAAGAATACTACACCAGCCACTCCAGTTCAATTAGAGGTCGAAGAACCAACAGAACTCACTGAAGTGGTGGTTGAGCAGAGTCAGGAGGAAAAAGGCAAAGAAAAGGAGATCGAGCAAGTTGCAGAACAGGTGGCACCTCTTGTGCCAGAAAATCCTAACAGAGAGAAGCCAGCAAGCAATGCACAAAGGGTGATACCTGCACCCTTCCCTCAGAGACTGGTCAAACAAAAGAAGGCAAACTAATACAAGAAGTTCATGGAGATGCTGCGTCAAATCCAGTTGAATATTCCTTTGATGGATGCCTTGAGGGAGATGCCCGGTTATTCCAAGATGATGAAAGATTTAATGTCACGGAAGTTTGATTTTCAGGATCTATCCACAGTAACTCTGACACAGACCTGCAGCGCAGTGGTGGCAAAATCGACGGCTCAAAAGATGTCCGATCCAGGTAGCTTCACTATTCCATGCACAATCGGAAGTTATGCCTTTGCAAAGGCGTTGTGTGATTTGGGAGCCAGCATAAACCTGATGCCGCTGGCAATGTACACTAAATTAGGCATCGGCAGAGCTAAACCGACTTCTATGCTGCTACAGCTGGCTGATCGCACTGTGAAAAGACCAACTGGTATTCTTGATGATGTGCTGGTGCAAGTGGGGAAGTTCGTGTTCCCTGCAGACTTTGTGATTCTGGATTGTCAGGTGGATGAGGAGATACCCCTTATTTTGGGGAGACCATTTTTAGCCACTGGGAGAGCACTGATAGACTGTGAGACTGGGGAACTTAAAATGAGATTGAATGATGAAGAAGTCATATTCAATGTTCAGCAATCAATGAGGAGACCCAGCGAATATGCGAATTGCTCTCTAGTGGAGGCAGTGGATGTAATTCTGCAAGAAGATGATAAGACCCTAACTGTGAGAGATCCATTGTGTTACACCCCGTGTTTTCGTACGTAAGAATACATCATAAGTCAATTAATGTAAGCTAAGAAAGGGAATCGTCTTTTAAAAGTTTACAAAGTTAGTTCATCATGTTAACGTGGAGGTTACAAATATTTAAGATCATTAGTACCAAGTAGCAAGAGGGTTTGAAGGCTTAGAAGCTAAACGAATTGAAGAAAATAAGTTTCGTCGAAAGTCGACAAGTTGGAATGTTTTACCATGTACTTTTGGGGTGATACTAGGGTTATTAACATTATAAGGAGATTATATTATGAGTTATTTTAGTCGTACGATAGTTGGTGTTATGTTTTGAAGTCAAGCGAGTTGTGGAACAAAAGTTGGAAAAGGTAATCACAAGTTCCATTTATAATATGCTGAAATTTAGGTCAAATGTAGATGCACTTTTCTCCCAATATACTTGGAATCAATGGATGATCTACATATCAAATTGAAGATCTACGAGTCTAGTTTCCAACGCATTAAACCGTTTGTCGATACGATATTGGAGTAGAGAGATATTTGCATTTTTGCGAGACTGCGCGGGTTGGTAGGTGACAAGTAGGTGCATCACCTACTTGCCAAAATGAGAGGACTTAATTAAAAGGCCCAATGTCGGCCAAGAGGGGTCTTTTAAGGGAATATAAACTGAGTTATTTCAACTGTATTTCAGACCAAGAAAACCTAATTGAACCCCTGCAACTCCTCCCCCAAAATCCCACACAAACCCTAGGGTATTCCGGGTGTTACGACGCGATTCTAGTGCTGAAAAGTTCGGACAGCATGCTAGTTTCTCTTTCTCCTTCTTGTATCCGTGTTGAGGAACTTATTTTTGATGAAAAAGGACCAGGTTTCGTGGGTGATACTCAGTACAAGGTAAGTTTATGCTTCTCCTTCCATTATCTATGCGTTTGCGAGTTGTAACTCGATCGTAAAGAATAGACCTNACCCGAATCAGCTGATGGCAGTCAGTCTCAGGAATGGTAGAGATTTAGATAGAGAGCAGGAAATTGCACAAGCCAGCAAGAATACTACACCAGCTACTCCAGTTCAATTAGAGGTAGAAGAACCAACAGAACTCACTGAAGTAGTAGTTGAGCAGAGTCGGGATGAAAAAGGCAAAGAAAAGGAGACCGAGCAAGTTGCAGAACAGGTTACACCTCTTGAGCCAAAAATTCCTAACAGAGAGAAGCCAGCCAGCAATGCACAAAGGGTGATACCTGCACCCTTCCCTCAGAGACTGGTCAAGCAAAAGAAGGCAGACCAATACAAAAAGTTCATGGAGATGCTGCGTCAAATCCAGTTGAATATTCCATTGATAGATGCCTTGAGGGAGATGCCCGGTTATGCCAAGATGATGAAAGATTTAATGTCAAGGAAGTTTGATTTTCAGGATCTATCCACAGTAACTCTGACACAGACCTGCAGCGCAGTAGTAGCAAAACCGATGGCCCAAAAGATGTCCGACCCAGGTAGCTTTACTATTCCATGCACCATAGGGAGCTATGCCTTTGCAAAGGCGTTATGTGATTTGGCAGCCAGCATAAATCTGATGCCGCTGGCAGTGTACACCAAATTGGGCATCGGCAGAGCCAGGCCGACTTCTATACTGCTCCAGCTAGCTGATCGCACTGTGAAAAGACCAACTGGTATTCTTGATGATGTGCTGGTGCAAGTGGGGAAGTTCGTGTTCCCTGCAGACTTTGTGATTGTGGATTGTCAGGTGGATGAGGAGATACCCCTTATTTTGGGGAGACCATTTTTGGCCACTGGGAGAGCACTGATAGACTGTGAGACTGGGGAACTTAAAATGAGATTGAACGATGAAGAAGTCATATTCAATGTTCAGCAATCAATTAGGAGACCCAGCGAATATGCGAATTGCTCTCTAGTAGAGGCAGTGGATGTAATTCTGCAAGAAGATGACAGGACCCTAACTGTGAGAGATCCATTGGAAGCATGCCTGACAAATTTAGAAGAAATGGATGGTGAGGGATTAGCTGAATGGGTGATGGCATTGGAAGGCCGAGGGTTTTGATCAAGGGAACCTCAGTTCGAGTCCCTTGAGCTGGAGAAAAGGGTCACTCTCCAGCCAAGCCATCAATAGAGGAACCACCCAAACTGGAGATGAAGCCACTCCCAGATCACCTCAGGTATGCATTTTTAGGCCCTGATTCGACTTTACCTGTTATTATATCATCCTGTTTGCTAGATGTGCAGGTAGAGAAGCTATTACAGGTACTGAAGGATAACAAGACAGCCATTGGTTGGACCATGGCAGACATAAAGGGTATCAGCCCAGCCTTCTGTATGCATAAGATTCTCCTGGAAGAGGGGCACAGACCTTCCAGGGAACATCAACGAAGGCTGAACCCTAACATGAAAGAGGTTGTAAAGAAAGAGGTGATCAAATGGTTAGATGCGAGAATCATTTTCCCCATCTCTGATAGTAATTGGGTCAGCCCTGTCCAATGTGTTCCGAAAAAGGGGGGAATGACTGTTGTGAAAAATGACAACAATGAGTTGATCTCAACTCGTACAGTCACAGGGTGGCGAATCTGCATGGATTACCGAAAATTGAACACCGCCACCCGAAAGGACCACTTTCCCTTGCCCTTCATTGACCAAATGTTGGACAGGCTGGCTGGAAGATCGCACTTTTGTTTCTTAGATGGATATTCGGGGTACAATCAGATATCGATAGCCCCCGAAGATAGAGAGAAAACATCCTTCACCTGTCCGTATGGCATCTTTGCCTTTCGGAGAATGCCCTTTGGGCTTTGCAATGCACCAGCGACTTTTCAACGGTGCATGCTAGCTATCTTCACAGATATGGTGGAGGATATTATGGAAGTCTTTATGGATGATTTCTCCGTGGTGGGAGATTCATTCGAAGACTGTCTTCACAACTTAAGCAGAGTGCTCAAAAGATGTGTGGAGACAAACTTAGTGTTAAACTGGGAGAAGTGCCATTTTATGGTACAAGAAGGGATAGTCCTGTAACATCGAGTGTCCAGAAAAGGAATTGAGGTCGACCATGCAAAGGTTGACGTGATTGAGAAGTTACCACCGCCCACTTCAGTCAAGGCGGTGAGAAGTTTCCTTGGTCACGCCGGGTTCTACCGGCGTTTCATAAAAGATTTTTCCAAAATTGCTAACCCATTATACAAACTCCTTGAAAAGGATCAGCCCTTTGTGTTTTCTAATGATTGCAGGTTGGCATTTGAGGAACTGAAGAAGAAGTTGACAACTGCACCCATCATTGTTGCGCCCGACTGGGAACAACCATTTGAGCTCACGTGTGATGCCAGCGACTATGCTATAGGAGCAGTCTTGGGGCAGAGAAAAGACAAGCCGATGCACCCGATTTACTATGCAAGCAGAATGCTAACCGGTGCACAGCTCAACTACATAGTGACGGAGAAGGAGATGTTGGCAGTCGTGTTCGCTTTTGAGAAGTTCCGATCATATCTTATTTGTTCCAAGGTAATTGTGTATACTGACCATGCAACTCTCAGGTACCTCATTGATAAAAAGGAGTCTAAGCCGTGCCTGATTCGGTGGGTGCTGCTGTTGCAAGAATTCGACCTCGAAATTCGTGACCATAAGGGCACAGAAAATCAAGTCGCTGATCATCTTTCACGACTTGAAGGAGCTGAAAAATCAGTCGAGGTCGAAGAAATTCTGGAAACCTTTCCAGACGAGCAGCTGCTCGCAGCCAGTCTTGAGGATGCGCCATGGTATGCAGATTTTGCAAACTACCTGGCTTGTGGTATTGTTCCTGATGACTTTTCTTCTGTCCAAAAGAAAAAGTTTTTTCGTGATAGCCGCATGTATTATTGGGATGAACCTCATCTGTTTCGAATTTGTGTTGATAACATTATCCGGAGGTGTGCCCCCGAGATAGAATAAATTTTGCAGGCTTATCACGCTTCAGCATATGGAGGACATTTTGGAGGGGTCAGAACAGCTGCGGAAGTGCTGGAGGCCGGATTCTTCTGGCCAACTGTATTTAGAGATGCACACCTCTGGGTAAAGGGCTGCAATGAATGCCAGAGGACGAGAAACATTTCCCGTCGCCATGAGATGCCAATGAAACCAATCCAAGAAGTTGAGGTGTTTGACGTGTGGGGGATAGACTTCATGGGTCCCTTCGTCAGCTCATTCGGTAATAAGTACATACTTGTGGCGGTGGATTATGTGTCTAAATGGGTAGAAGCTGCAGCCTTACCCACCAATGATGCACGAGTGGTGGTCGGATTCCTGAAGAAGCACATATTCACTCGGTTTGGGATACCAAGGGCGATCATCAGTGACGGAGGCACTCACTTCTGCAATAGAGCCTTCGAGAAATTGCTTGCTAAATATGATGTGCACCACAAAGTGGCTACGCCTTACCATCCGCAGACCAGTGGGCAAGTTGAAGTGTCCAACAGGGATATTAAGAGTGTATTAACGAAAACTGTGAACGCAACCCGAATGGATTGGGCAAAGAAGCTGGACGACGCACTCTGGGCCTACAGAACTGCGTTCAAAACGCCAATAGGTATGTCACCATACAAGTTGGTGTTTGGGAAGGCCTGTCATCTACCCGTGGAGCTAGAACACCGTGCTTGGTGGGCATTGAAACAATTGAACATGGATCCCGAAGCAGTCGGACAAAATCGACCGACAGAGCTGCATGAGCTAGAGGAATTTCGGTATCAAGCCTTTGAGAGCACGAGGCTTTACAAGGAACGGATGAAGAAAATGCATGACAAGCACATCGTGGACAGAGACTTCAAACCCGGTGATATGGTATTATTGTATAATTCACGGTTGAGATTGTTTCCGGGTAAGTTGAAATCCCGATGGTTTGGGCCATTCAGAGTGGTGCAAATGTTTGCTAATGGAGCTGTTGAGATTGAATCAAAAGAAGTGACGAACAAATTCTCCGTCAATCGACAAAGGTTGAAACATTACCTTGGATCAGCTGAAGAAAAAGGGGATACAGTGGTGTCACATTTCAAAGAATCCCAATACGAAAACGAGGAGTAGGAACTCCACTATTTGCGTCATGCCGCGACGTTAAATCAGGCGCTGCGTGGGAGGAAACCCACGAATTTGTTGTAAGTGTAATGTATAACTGTATATATATAAAAAAAATAATATACCAGAAAAACGCCTCGACCGCGGTCCCGGCGTAACCGCGGCCGGACCGCGGTCCAAGCGTGACCACGGTGGGACCGCGGTCAAACGTGCTCTCTGAACTTGGTCTACCGCGGTCCCAGCGTGACCTCGGTAGAACCGCGGTAGCCCAGCGACAGGCCCAGTCAGGTAAGTAAAATTTTTTTTCTTTATTTTGTTTTCCTTTTTCTTTTCTTTTTCCCCCTTTTTTTTTCCTAATAACCCTAACCCCTCTTATTCCCCACTTTCCCCCACGACCAACTCCCCCTATTCTCTCAATTCCCTCATCTTTTCCCCTTTCATCTTCTTCCTCCCAAAGCCCTAACCCCCATTCTTCACCAAATTTCTTCTTCTTCCATTCTCTCATCTCATCTACAAGGTAAGCTTTCTTCTCTTCTCTTCTCTTTTCTTCAAATAGTTAGTGTAAATTAGTTTTCCTAACCCTAGAATTTGTTGTAATGTATAAATTGTATCTTTTTCTTTGTTTTCTTTTTTATTTGATTCTTTTAGCCATGGTTGATGCTTGATGTTGGGTTTCATGGTGCTTAACTTGTGGGGAGGAATTTGTAGTGTTTTTGGAGACCTAACAATAATTTTTAGGGCAAACTTTGGTGGTTGGGCCTAGATGGCCGAAAATTTGGGATGTGTTGTACATTTTGGAGTACTTTGTGCTCATTGTAATTGGTTGTGGTGGTGGTGGTTGACTTACTTCACGGATTAAAGGTTGTGTGGGGTTTTATGGGTGAATTAGACATGTTGATGGGGGTGTGAAGTAATCGTAGTAAGGGTTGGCCAATTGGGGCCACTTAGCAATTGGGTATTTTGGCATTGTTGGCCAATGATAACTGTTTAGTGCCAGCGGGTGGCGAAGTCTGAGTAACAATCCGAATAGCACATTTTAGGATGCATCTGATAGTTGCCCTGAATGGTTTGCAGGTAATATGGCCCGAAAAAGGCAAAGAGGCTCGGCAACCACTTCCCACGTGCCAACATATGATGAAACCAGGTTCCAGTCTCAGGGGGCAGAGGACGCATTTCATGCTAAGGCCGCCAAAACCTTTGTCCCTGAGAATGCGGTTGACCGGGCTACCCTCCGTATGGAAAGTGCAGACATGTATGAGGAAATCCGAAGGAGGGAGATGGAGTTCTTGTTTGATGAGCCTGAGACGGCAAACCCAATGATAGTCAGGGAGTTCTACGCGAACTGCCCGGAACATTTGGGCCGGGAGGTGATTGTGCGAGGCAGGGTAGTGGATGCCTCAATTTGGAAGATTCGCCAGGTCTTGCAGTTGCCCCAGTTTTACTGGTGACATTGATCATTACCATGATGCCCAAGGGGTCTCTTGGGACACGATGATTGCGACAATCTGTGCAGAGGGTCAACCAATCTGGATACAGGAAAACATTACCCTCCATTCCAAGTCGTTCACACATGAGGCCAAGTGCTGGTTCACCATCATTTGCAGCCGGTTCTTGCCCACAAGCAACATGACCGATGTGAACCACCTACGGGCTCTACTGGTGTGGTGCTTCGTCACCAAGAGAGACTTTGATGCGGCAAGACTTATTGGTGATGAAATGATCCTTCGATCATCTCTGCTATCTAAGGGGTTTTACTTCCCCTCACTAGTGACAAGATTGTGTCTGCTAAAAGGTGTTCCCACCCGCCCTACAGATGGAGCTTTGCCCGCAAAGTCACCATTCAGAGTTTCTAGGATTACAGTGGGCAGAGATGCAACCACTACCATTGACATTGATGATGAGGATGCCGCCACAGCACCCATGGCACCTTCCAGGAGGTCTTATGAGGGAGCCGGTTCCTCTCGGCGACCCCATACTGGGCCAGGGTTCTCTCGATCACAGTCCAGTCGGCCCATGTTGCGTTCTATGGAGGAAGAGGTGGCAGATCTTCGCACCTCAGTTGATGGCCTACATGTGCGTATGGATGCCATGTCTCAGCGGGAGGCCAGGTCTGAGAACCGGTTTATGGCTTGGTTCCGTGCTTTGGGGAGAGCTTGTCATGTGGACCCCAGCACCGTCTCCAATTCCGACTGATGCTCAGGGAAGTCTTCTTACCCTTCTGCTATTTATTTGTGATATGACATGGGGACATGCCATCATTTTTTGTATGGGGTGGGAGACGGGGAGACGTGCTTTAGTGGTGTATTGTAAGTGTACATATACATTGAGTATGTTGTAATTTTGTATCTTTGTTGTTGGATATAATTGGATGTACTCATCTTACAAGTAACTGACTTGGCCCAACGACAGACACTTGTCGACGAGTCTCTTGAGGGTCAAAGTCGGATTAAAAAAAATTTTTAGAAAAGGTAGGGGACTCTTCCGAGGACGGACCACTTGGACAAGTACTCTTGAGGGAAGTAGTCCACTTAGATTTTTTATTTTTCTTATTTTTTTAGGTAGTGTAGTAATTCCCCCTTGGTTTTTCTTTTGACCACGGTTCTTTTCCAAGGGCTTTTCTTAAACCGGGTTAGGTAGATTTTTCTTTGATATTTTTAGGACCCTGAAGACTCTCTTGGACTAAGATGGGTAAGGGCAGGAATGCAACCTATGATGTACACACCTGCTAATAACTAAACAAACTTGAGGGTGCGACGTCTAGGCTCGTTTGTAGACTCGTAAATTATGCCTTAATTGTGCACACCTTGTCTTGCTTGAACACTCATGTGAGTGTGTTGGCAAACTAATTCGGAATGAGTTACATGCCAAGTGTGTGTGAGGAAATACCTGTATTCTGTGCTTGCATGTGATACCTAGAACTTGCCCGGTGTGTTTGCAAAGCGAAATAGAAGTTGTTTGGTCTTAGAGATGATTGAGGCATTTCTTTCTGTAGCCGGTCTAATTATGAATTCACCTGTACATATCACCATAGTTAACCCCTTTGAGCCTAAAGCTTGTTTCTTTGATAACCTTGCAATAACCTACATCCATGTGTTGAGTAGCTTGACTGTTTGGCCCTTTGCCTCTTAGAAGCACTTGAATTGTTAAAGATCATGTAAAAGTCAAAGTGTGGGGAAGGGAGTAGAAAAAGGGAATCAGGAAAATACTTGAATGAAGCCACTCCCAAATTCGAATTCAAAGATTCAAAACTTTTTAATGGTTGTCAATGGTGGAATTACTGCTCTCTTTTCCTTTGCTTTACATTACTAAAATTAGGGATTGAGAGATAGAGAGAGACGTAGAGAGAATTCCCAATTCTTTGCAACAACATCTAATTCAAACAAATAATATATTTTGAAAACCCAAATTCGAATTCAAAGCTTCAAAGCTTTTTAATGGTTATCAATGGTGGAATCGTGGGTGGGTGCAAGATACGTGGGGGGATGGGGATGGGATGTGGAGAGAGAAAGTGGGGGAGTGGAAGATGTGTTAGAGTAATTTTAGGACACTAATTATTACTATTAATTTCCTTAAAATGTACATAAATGGTAATTGGGTATATAAAATGTAATTATAGTAAAACTTGAGTAGGTATGGTAATATAGTTTCATATAGTGTATAAGAATGTAAAAACTCCTTTTCCAAATTCCAAACGGAACAGGGTGAAAAATGCGGTCGAAACCGCGACCGCGGACCTGGACGCGAACTGAGGCAGTGCATTATGAAAATACTGCGCCCGAACCGCGACCGCGAGCGTCCAGACTTAAAAAATTATCCTTTTTCGCGTAGGAGAAGGTATAATTTGTTTGGGCCCGACCCTACTTGGTGTGTGTGTGTGTGTGTGTGTGTGTGTGTGTGTGTGTGTATATATATATTATTTGGAGGGGGTTGGACATACTTTTGACGCAGATTCGACCTAAGGAGGCAGAGACACAATAGGAGCAAGGCGGGGAATTTTTCTACGAGTTTTTCCTTCCTCTTCCTATTTTTCATTGTTAGTTATGACTTTTAGTATTGTGGTTTTACATACTATTATGAATAGCTAATTTATTATCTAGGGTTTTGATAGAACCTTTTGTAGGATAAATTCTTGTGATATTTTTATATAATTGAGCCGTTGGATTTCTCTACTTGTTCAACTATGTGTTTATTGTTGTTGATTGAATGGCCATCGATTGACTGTGCCTATTTATTATGTGTTGCTTGAGAAAGAATACATATTTAGTTGGCTTATGAATAACGTACTCCTAACATATGTGAGAAATCAATACAGCGGGTTTAAAGGCAAGTTTAGAAATAACAAAGCCTTGACGTGGTTATAGTGAGCGGTTAGGTAAAGCCAACTAGCGTAGTTCGAGAGAATATGTCTAGTAAATTATTGTAGTTGCTCAAGAGAGAATTACGGCACCTAAAGTGCTCACGATCAGTAGAGAATACATTGGCAAAATTGTAGGGAACATAGCTAGAAGGATTCCGACAATCGGGAAAATCATAACTCAAGACCTCCTTAATTTAGTCTCCAACATTTTGTCTCATTAGTTGATAATTTTACTGCTTTGTAGTATTTGCTATTTAATTAGTTAGAAATATAAATCTCAATCTGTCACGACCCAAAATCTAACGGTGGTCGTGATGACGCCTATCGTGTTACAAGGCAAGCCTATTCCCAAAATATTACTACTAATTTGATTATAAGAATTTAATAAAATATTTCCAATAATTTAATTCCTAATAAACTAAACCAACTCTAAATATAAATAATATAAAATATAAATGAGTCCCAAACATCGGGGTGTCACTAAGTCATGAGTGTCTAAAACTATGAACTGAGATATAAACTATCTAACGGTCCAAAGAAGAAATGATAAAAGGAGTAACAAGGTCCTGCGGACGCTGGCAGCTACCTTGCAGTCTCCAATTAAAGCCGGCCTGAACTCAATGATCGCCGCGCTCTAACTCACCTGGAGCTGCACATAAAGTGCAGGGTGTAGTATGAATACAACCAACTCAGTAGTAACAGAAATAACTAAGGAACTGAGCAGTAGTGACGAGCTAAGTAAAATAGTCCAATTATTTATTTTCACAATTTATAATAAACATAAATAAATAGGTAGATTCCATAACTCAGTAAATGCCACAAAAAAAATTTAACAGATAAATGCAGCAACAACACAAATAAATATAACTTCACAGCAGTGTCACTTCATCACTCAGCACTCCCACTCGACACTCAACACTCAACACTCAATACACTCAACACTCTGCACTCACTGGGGGTGTGTACAGACTCCGGAGGGGCTCCCAAAGCCCAAGTGCTAAGCACAGACAACTCACGTGCCATCATATCAATACCTGGATCCGCACGGTCAACTCACGTTCTACGCGGACAACTCACGCGCTATGGTATCAATACCTGGACCCGCACGGTCAACTCACGTGTTACGCGGACAACTCACGCGCTATGGTATTAATATCCTCACAACCAGGCCCTCGGCCTCACTCAATCATGTACCACACTAGCCTCCCATCATCAACAAATAAGGGAACACAACCCACATCAAGTATCACAGCATATTAGCAAATAATAGAGACTGAGGTAAACAAGCACAATAATTTCTATGACTGAGTACAAATAATGTGAGCATGAATAAATTAAGCCTAAGCATGATCTCTAACATGAAGGCAGACAAGTTCGAGAACAAGTAACTACGTAAACACAGATGATGGCCATAAGGCCTCACGGGACGGACCAAGTCTCAATCCCTCACGGTGCACACCCACACGCCCATCACCTAGCATGGGTATCACCACCAAACAATCACATGATATTAATTTCTCCGGGTTTATACCCTCAAAGCCAGAGTTAAAATTGTTACTTACCTCAACAGCGTAAAATCCTACTCTGGGATGTCCTCGTCCCTCGACTCGGTCCCCAAAAGCTTCGAATCTAACCATAATCAGAATACGACTATCAACATAGTCTAAAGAATCGAATTACACAATAAAAACTACATAAACATGCCAAAAATTCGAAATCGGCCAAAACCCGACCCCCAGGCCCACGTCTCAGAACCCGTCAACAATGTCAGAATCAAAACCCTCGTCCTCTCCCGAGTCTAACCATATAAAATTTATTAAAATTGGACTCCGTTTGGTCCCTCAAATCCCTACCTAAATCTCTCCAAAACTCAAACCCTAACTCCATCAATTTCACTTTGAAATCATTAATCAAATCCCAAAAACGAAGATGGATTCATTAATTTTAATCAAAATCGAGTAGAGAACACTTACCCCAATCCATATGATGAAAATTGCCTCTAAAATCGCCCAAATTCGAGTTCCCCAACTCAAAATATGACCGAAAGAACAAACCCTAGTTTTATATATTTTCTGCCAGCTATTCTGCCTCGTTTCTCATTCCAAAGGAACCCTAAACTCGTATTTTATGACTCCAATGGATTCCTTGTAAAATTCTAATCAAGTTAGGCTTTTGAATCACTCAATTTGACCTTATAACGAAGGAGATATGTAGGTTTTAATATTTGCGAATAGTGCAGATTTTTAAATACGCTGCTACTGGCAATTTCGTAATTAATCTGAAAAATCTGGCAACCTAATTCTTAGTAAAATGACCATAAAATCCTCATACGTTGTCCAAATTCGATGATTCTTTTTGCTACGGTCCGTAATTACGATACAGATCTAATGCTTCAATAAAAAACGAAACTGGAGCTCATTTGTTCAATATGATATCATTTATACTTGAAGAAACGACATCGAAACATAAGAAAAACAAGCACAACACAACCCAAACCTATCTGAAACTCACCCGAGGCCCACGGGACCTCAACCAATAATTCCAACAAGTCATATATCACTACCCGAACTTAGTCGAACCTCAAGAACACCCAAAACAACACCAAAACACCAAATCAACCTCGAATTCAAGCCTAAGAATTTCTAAACTTTCAACTTTCGCCAATTCAAGCCTAATTCTATCACCGACCTCCAAATTATATTCCGGACACACTCCTAAGTCTAAAATGACCCAACGAAGCTAATCGAATCATAAAAATCCAAATCCGAATTCGTTTACTCATAAGTTCCGATTGACTTTTTCTAACTTAGCTTTCTAACTAAGAGACTAAGTGTTCATTTCACTCCAAAACTACTCCGAACCCAAACCTACCAACTCGACACAACTCAACACAGCTGAACAATACATAAAGAAGCATAGATAGGGGAAATGGGGCTATAACTCTCAAAACGACAGGCCGGGTCGTTACACAATCTTTATAATTTAGAAAATTGTTCAAACTTGTCTTCTTAGTGATATTAAACAGATATATCTAAGCCTTAGTTCTCTGTGGAATTCGACTCCGGACTTTTTGACCGAATTATATTTGCAGCGACTGCTTATCCTTTTTAGGACTAGAGTTGGGCGTGATCAGTGCTGCTTGGTATTTTCCACTGGCAATTGGACTCACATACACTAACAGGAGAAGGAAGCACTCAGCTTATTATTTTGTAATAGCTAGTTCTTTAGACTATAGCTTTTCTATCCTTTTAGTAGCTAGTAGCTTCATGCAACTTCTATTTTGGTTTGGACATCTTGTAAGCTTTGGACCCATTTTGAAATTTTATTTATATATTAGCCACTAGGCAGCCTGCCTAGTGGTATATTTGCTATAAAAAAAAAAGGAACACATAAAGTTTTTTTTCAAGATTAGTGGATAATATGAAAATGATATTGATTCAGCAATCAAACAAAAATCAATTTTATGGCTTGCTGCAATACAGAGAATATCTAAGTAAAACTATGTATAATGCGGCGATAAAGTGAATAACAAAAAGAAGCCACAAAGATATATTACCTATGGATTTTTCCCAGTTGCAATAGTACAATTTATCAGTTCATGACATGTTTAGTATGGCCCAAATGTCATTTTTTTTTGTTCTTTTTCCCTCTTTCTGTATTAATAGTACTACAAATCTTCCTCATTGGTCAAATAGCTCCATGTGTCAATTGGAGGTGTAGTCTCATGCAGGAAAAAGCATAAAAGATCCAGCTAGCTCATTCTATCCTTTCCAAATTTAGTTATACAAAGAATTTAGTTTTGTAGTACCAAGTTTTAAAAAAAAAATCAATCCAATAGTATTTACTGAAGTTTTATCTGCTTTGTATATTCTATACATGAACAACATCATCATATAACAAGCTACTAATTCTTACTCCCATTATCTCATAAATATTCATTACGATATGAAGCGCATCATCATAGAATGTGTTAATAGTTCTACCCTCTATTTTGGCGTAGACCAGTAGAATTCAACGCTATTCTTCAATCGAAATTTTCAGTGTGGTGCAAATAAGCAAAAACACACTATGGTTATAGCTATTGATAAAGCTAACAGAATCTAGCATTTGATCCACATTAGTTACATTCTCTTGCACCAAAGTATGGGGAAAAAATCAAGGAAAGATCAAACTTATATTCTACTACCTTGAATGCATTTTCTGTTTCTTCCAAAAATAAACCAACAACGGGAAGTAAAGAAGAACCATAAACATACTACTGGGGGACATTATTTAAATCGTTACAATGTATATTTGAGGGAGATATGCAACGCACTCCCTTTACCTTTTGTTCTACTGTTTTCTGAGCTCCTAAGTTCAACAACAACAACAACAACAATCCAGTATAATCCCTACCCCTACCCTGGGGGTAGAGAGGCTGTTTCCAAATAGACCCCCGGCATCCTTCCCTCCAAGAACTTCCCACCTTGCTCTTGGGGAGACTCGAACTCACAACCCCTTGGTTGGAAGTGAAGGTTGCTTACCATCAGAGCAACCCCTCTTGTCTAAGTTCATTCTGATTAATATGAGCTTCTAAATTATTATCAGTGCATTCATATTAATTTCTCTATTTTGCCACACCATTGGACCAATATGTCTGAAATACCAAATCAGATCTTTATATATCATTCGTTGTTAGCAATTTAATCACCCTGCATAACCACCTACCTCCAAAATTGAAACTCTCACTATATCCATCTCCTCCTGCCATGAAAAAAGCACTTCGAGAACAATCAATTAAAAGCACCAATCTCTAAATCATTAAGACAACTGCTATTTGAGAATTGTATGGTCCTTTTTTATTAAATTTTGTACGTTTGATGATTAAATTTCAGCTCTAATTCTACAGTATGAAAGAGGAACTTAGATTTCATGTGCGAACTTAGATTCCTGTTAACATTAATTTCTCATTACCTCAAGCATAGTCAACTGTAATAAAGTTCTTTTCTGATACATAAGAAACATCATATATCTAATTGCCCATCATAAATTTTTTCCATAGAATTGAAATGTCAATCGAGGCAGCCTCAGTAGAAAAATTAAGAGTATCTAATTAGTTCTGTTAACAATAAGATTATATTTTAGCTGATTAAGTGTTAAACTGCATTTGTTTACCTTTCACATAGACAATATATTTCCGCTAGAGTCTGGACGTCATCATATAAAATACCACCTGCAAAGTAAGACAAAGTTAAGCAAAATAAGCAAAAAGAAGCGTGATTCTTGATTGAATATACTAAATAGACACAAAACTGACTTAAGATTTGGAAAGATTGATCTGAAGATAAAGCTATAAGAAAATTACTTGCAATGGTTTTTTTAATCTTCATGATTGCTTAGGCACTCGTTGAAAAAAATCCATATAAAGAGTCAATACGTGCCAGTATCAGGCCAAGTGCCTATGCGAAGGAAAAAACAGTTTCGTCTTAGATATAGGTACTCAAATGATAGAGTCGGTCAACAAAAGTTTGAAATAATCAATTAATAATCATCACAAAGTATTATGTTTGTCTTATACAATTACCACAAATCATAGGCTAACTAATTCTACTTTTGAAAGAAAGAAAAATCAACTCAAATCCAAGTTCTTCGAAAAGAAATATTGTAGTAATTTACGAAGCAATGAAAGCATGTAATTGTAAAACTTCTAATATTCAAATACTACTGTTGCAAAAATTGGGGTATTTAAGCTCTACTTTTATTAGCAGAAAATATTATTCATAAATCATAAATATATCATTAAGCAATTTTCAAACCCAAATTCTAAACCTTAATCACCTTGAGTTTGTGAAAACTTTCTCCAAAGGTAGATTCTGTTGGACTATATATACGGATGTGTATTCATGTTTGTTTCCCCTATTCATCTTCGTCTCTATGTCGATTAGTGATTCTTCTCCAGTTTAGCTTATCTGCAGACCCATTTTCAAGAGAGTCCATAAAAGATTGAACTTTATGAAAAAAGTGTCGCACACGATAATAAAAAGAGTTACAGAGCAGCAATGTTAGTTGATGAATAAAACAAAGATAAAGAAGATCAACAGAGCAGCATGATATACATACCTTACTATCTAGGTGATAAAATTAAGACTTATTAAGTATCGCAGTACATAACAACCTTGAAATTGCAAAATCAACAAGCACATGAGGCACCCAGGAAAGCACGAAATTCCAAAACTCAGCAAGGCTAAGCTTAAAAAAATACAGTATTACCACTCGATTTAACAAACCAGTGAATTGCAAAATTAAAATTCACGAAGAGAACCCAACAAAAGAAAAGAAGGAAAAGGGGATCTTTAAAAAATCAGAGAAGAAAAAGGGGAAGAGAACCTACAATAGCCATTGAGCTTCAGAATTAGCGAAAAGAAAACAAAGGGAAAAAAAGATGAAGAGAAAAGAGAAGAAGATGTGACAAAACCATTTAATTTCAGGAGAAGCCAAAAGAAACCCAGAGGGAAAAAAGAACGAAGATAAAAGGAGAAAAAATATGTACCTGCATCTAGACTTGAGATGAGAGCGAGAAGAAAATCAGGTAGAAGACGTGTAATTAGAGACAACACATTAATGGAAAATCTCATATGTTAGTGTTTTTAAAATACAACTGGAGTCACATGAAAGTTATACGTAGAGTTTTTCTAGACAAATCAAGCCACGTATACTACATTGATAGGAAATACTGAGAATGACTAAATTACCCTCGAACTTTACAAAAGAAGACACGAAGCTGACAGGTCGAAACTTGAGCTAAGGCTGTATTCTCGCCGGGGCCGGGCCTAAACGGGTCAAACGGGCCGGGCCAACGGTCACGGGCTTAGGCAGGCCGGTCTTTGGCGGTCCCGGGCCAAACGGTCCCGGGCTTCACGGTCCCAATGGGTGGAACCAGCTCACGACGGTCCTAAGCCCACATGGTCCAGGGTTAAATGGGGCGGGCCTAACGGGCTTTTTCGTTCCGGGCTATTTTTTTTAATTTTTTTTATCTAAGGCAATTTCTTGTAAATTATATATGTATATACTAATATAAATTGCTTATACATAGCTATATAAATATATATATAGTATATAGAATATGTGTTAGAATATGTATATATGTAGTATCTAGTATATAATATATATATTATATTAAAAGCGGGAAGCCTTTAAGTTAAAAGTTAAATTACTGAAATGCCCACTAAAAGTTAAAGACTTTTTTATAATTATATTTAAATAAAAAATTATTAGTTTGAAGAGTCCTTTCCTGAAACGGTTGTGTGCTTTCAATTGTTTAACTAATCTTTATAGTCGAAACAAACTTACCCTTTCAAAATTAGTGTCCATTCGTATGGCAACCTAATTATAAGAAGATACTCTAAAAAAAATACGTGAATTTATATAATCCAATATTAGAATTTTGCTGAAAAAATAAAGGATAATCATGGATGACACAAGCAGCCCTTAGAAGAAAACATTGAAGATACAGAAAGTCAAGAAAGTAATTTTGCATGCACAATGCTATGAGAATTTTCTAAAGCAGAAGCAAAGTGGATAAAGTTCTTTGGCTTTCAAATTTTCCAACCGACGCACCAGTATGTTTGTAGTGCCAATTACATCGCTTCAAAATCATTGGTGACTTGGTTCATGGCAATTAAAGATTGCAGTCGGTGATGAGTTATAAGTTGGCAATATAACCGAGTTCTACTTTCTTAACCCTATTATTTATTTATTTTAGTTTCTACCCTTTTAATTTACTAAAATCCAACTTCTACGATTTATAGGGTAGAGTAAATTTTGAAGTGATAATCTCATGTTGCACAAATTAATGCATAATTAGGAATAATATATGTTTACAGTTTAATTTGTTATTCTTTTTGCTGCCTAATAAAAATTTTGACATATAAATTAATTAGATGCATCAAACAAGAAGATCATTGATAAAGTTACCAGACATGCATGAATCAGAACTTGCACTATTTTTTTGATAATATTCTTGAGATCATGAAAATGATATCTTATATATAGACCATATTGGCACTAAAGACATATATATATATATATATATATATATATATATATATATATATATATATATATATATACTTGGTGAGAATATACGATCAAAATTTAGATAGGTTAAAAACTTTAGCATTTATTGAAAACCATTGCACGAATTACTGCGCTGCCATATAAATGATTGACAAAGAAGATGCAGAAGAAATGATTTTCTCTTTCTTGTTTGGGAAAGTATTAGATACATATTGTTTAATATATTAGCGGTTGATTATTCCTATTTTCTGAGCCCGGGTAATATAATTAATTGATTTGATGAGAATGAGTATGTATCAATTTGGTTTGAAATTTCATTAAATGGTATAATAAAAAATCTTTGATTCAAAAGGCTCTCTTTGAAAATGGTCTAGCTCTCAATAAGCAAATATATCAATATGAAAGTTTGCAAATTAAACGTTCCTCCTAATTGAGTAAATGATACAGGTAGGTTTTACTGCTTTCGAGTGCTATGTTAATTTATATGCACTATACTTTTATGTGTTCATGTATAATTATTTAATTAAAGTATTAAATTAATAATATGGATATTATTATACAAAAAAGTATATTATATGACTTGGCATATACGTGCAACGCATGTGCCGCAAAACTAGTTATTATAAAAGTGGGAACCTCAAAAGTTAAAAGTTGAATTACTAAATTGCCCTTCTAAATAACTTAAATACTTTATTAAAANCAAAGAGATATTCAAGGGAATGTCTTATAATTTTTATTATTACGACATTAACAAAAATGACAATATCTTTCTTAGTCTTCCTCCCCCCAATGGAATGAGCACAACAAGGTGCTAATACCACCATTAAAAGGAAAAAAAACTAAAGAAGATGTGCCAAAGTACAAGTTACACTATAATCTACATAGTATCTCTAACAAATTTCATAAATCCTTCAAGGTTCGGAGGAAGTTCCGTTGGTGGTGGCGGAAAAGAAGCTTGTTCATCACCGCTTCCGGGCGAAGCAGCATCCTCCGCAAGTTCCGCTATCATTTCTTCATAAGCTTCGTCTATCTCTGGTTGTGATTCTGCAAGTCCAAAATTTCTTCTTTCCGAGCGGATCCAATCTCTGAATAGTACTGATTTTTCCAAGCTCTCCCTCATAGACGCTCTATGATCACCTATTTGAAGTCTTGCTTGACTGAAAGCGCTCTCTGATACCACTGTTGAAGCTTGAATACATAAAATATCCCGAGCCATCCTTGCAAGAACCGGAAAATATTTTTCTCTGGCCTTCCACCATTCTAAAAGATCAAAGGTGCCGTCTGGATTCTCCTTTTCAAGGCCCTGCGACAAATAAACTTGAAGCTCATTTAGATGTGAAGTATCATCAATATTATCACCTTGAAAGCCCCTGAACTCCGCCCAAGAACTAAGTGCTTTTAGGCCCGCAGTTCTTTTAGACGATTGTGAACTAGACGAAGTAGGAGTTGGAACATTTGGCCTAGCATGATCTAAGGCAAGTTGATAAGCATTATAAATTGTTTGAGCATTTATTTTAATTGAGGCTTTTGCATCTGCAAGTGTAGCAAATTCCTCTTTTGAAAGATCTAAAGCCTTATAAATATTTGAATACCAAAAGTGAGGACCTCCTAATTTCATGGTAGGATTTAACATGGCAGCAACACCATAAATAGGGGGAATAGGGAAAAAATATTATTTAAACTTTTCTTTCATTACATTTATAGCAAGTTGATAAATTTTCCCACCCTCTGAAAAATCAACAAACAAATCACATAGTGCTGCAATATAAACTAAACAGTTTGAAATAGTAGGATAATATTGCCCAGACAATTCATTTGTAGCTTGATGAAATTGTTGTAAAAAATCTATAAGAATTTTTACATTATTTCAATCTTGATTTTTAAGGATTTCATCATAATCCTTGCCACCAACACGAGCATTAAACCTTGCATTAATTGGGTTTCTATATTCATATGCAACTACTAAACTTTCGTACATATAATTCCATCTAGTCGGACAAGCTTTAGGAACCTTTCTTTCTCTAAGACCAAATTCATCACATTTTTTAAAATACTCTCTAAGTCTACTTCTACGGTTTGAATAAAAAAGCCAATTAAGAGCCATTAAAACCTTTTCAATTTCTAAATTTAAAATTCTCATACCATCACCGACGATTAAATGGTAAATATGACAAACACATCTAACATGGAAACAATTACTAAATGCAGGATTTAGTGTAGTTGTAAGTAAGCCTATAGCATTAGTGTTACTAGAAGCATTATCCATAGAAATTGACATTATTTTATCTCTAATGCAAAAATGTCTACAAATATCTGCAACAGTGTTAGCAATAAACTTACCTGTGTGACGTGAATTAATTATTCTATAAGCAATAATGCGTCTTTGCATTTTTCATTCTTCATCAATCCAATGAGTAGTTACAGTAAGATAATCACAGTCATTACCACTTCTACCAATATCAGTGGTAATAGCAATCCGACAATCTATATGAGTAAATAAATACCGCAAATATTATTCATATTCATGTTTATATTTATAGATATTGCTCTTTACGGTTGCGCGAGGCCAACCTTTATAAGTAGGATTAAAAACTCTTCTAATATAATGCACAAAGTGAGGGTTAGAAGGAAAACTATAGGGCACATAACAGTAACCATCTTTGCTAATTCTTCACGATCTTTATTTGGATCGTAATATAAAATACCACCGATCATAGTGTTAATTCCTGGTTGAACTAGATTTGAACCTGTACTAGGGTTAACCGTAGTATCTACACTTGTCCCCTCTAGTTGCGCTTTCATTTGTAAAAATTTAGCTTTATCTCTAGGGTGTGTTTTTATTTGTCTAGTCAAACTACCCGTACCGCTAAGGTCTCCAGTAAATTTATGCGCAAGCAAACCCCCACAAGTTTTACACTTAGCCTTATTTTGTTCTCTTAATTGAGTAAAAAAGTTCCAAACAAGTGATGTTTCGGGGCGTTTAGAAGGTTGTCTATTAAAAGTAGGGGTTTCAACAGGTGGGTCGGGCGGGGCATCAGTTGGGTTATTAACAGGACTAGTAGGTGTATCATCTAAATCTGGTTGGGTTTCATCTACATCATCATTTTCCTCATCATTTCAAAGATAGTTTCATTAGGATAAAGAGCATTCATAACTTCTTCATTTAATTGTTGACCTGGTGCAACATCATGGCAAAATTCACTATCGGAAAATTAAAAATAAGGGTTATCACTATCAAGAATAATAGGTGGAGGAGGACAGGTAACAGGTCTGGGTCGGGGAGCCGGGGAAAGGGTAGTAGCTTGGCGACTAGATTCACCAATTTTAAATTTTCCCTTACCACCAAATATTTTTTTCAAAGAAAAGGTCATATTAATTATAATTATACAAACTAAAACAAACAAAACTATATTCTTAAAACTTAAGAGTTGGAACGAGTTTACCGAATTGACGAACAACTTCTTGAAAATTGAAAATCGTTGAAGACTTGAATACTTCAATTCACCAACTTCACAATTTTTCACGAAATTGCAATAATATAGTATGCAATTATAGAAGAGAATTAGATATAGATTGAGAGAGATTGATGAATTTGTGAGTAAAAATAAAAGAATGAGGGGGCATTTATAGTTGAGAATTGGGAAAAAGTGTAATTATATAAAGTTTGGGGTTAAAATAAAGTTTGGGGGCCAAATGGCTATTTTTAAACTCCCAAACGGCTATTTTTTGATGGCCAACGGCTAGATTTTAAAATCGGACCGTCGGTCATTTTTAAAAAAAAAAAAATTATGCCCGTTAGGCCCAGTTGAACTGGCCCAGGCCCGCCTGCCGGTCCCGGGCTTAGCGGTCCCGGGCTCGTGGGCTATTTGTGTAGGACCGGCCCGCTACGGGCTTAATGCACCATTTGGGACCGGCCCGTTAGGCCCGTTTGGCCCGCGGTCGCACAGTACACTCTTAACTTCAACTCTTCTACTATATAGAAAAGTTCTAAACATTTTACTTTTAAGGAGTAGACTTTTTTTTTTATATGTTTTCTATGCTTTTTATTTTTTCTGCAAACTTTAAAAATGTGTAAGCTAAAATAAAAATCACAAAAATTCACTATTAAAAAAATTGGGGTCTCAAAATCTCAAGCGCTTAAATCAAGGCTTTACTAGCCCTCTCCCCTTGAGCCACCCATTTATCCCTGATAATCTCAATTAAATTTTACAGAGTCTCACTTAAGATAGGACAATAATGACAAGAACATATGTTATTCTAAAACTAACACGTGCACTCTTTACATTAAATGGTACCCATCGCCTAATAACTTTGTCGAGTTTAACATTGACGGAGCCTTCAATCAGGCAACTCATAGAGCGGGAGCTGCAGGAACTTTTCGCAACTCCACCAATCACTGAATTCGTGGATTCACAATTAATTTAATTTGCTTTTCTGCTACTGAAGTTGAACTAATAGCACTTCGACTAGGCCTACAGTTAGTTAAGGATGTTAGCCTCTAGCCACTTCAAATAGAATCTGATTCACATGTACTATGCATCATGGTCGAACATGGCAATGAACTTTACTTGCCTATTATTTCTGACTGCAGGTCACTGATGCTAGAATTGGGTCGCGTGAAGCTTAGATATGTCTACCGAGAAGCTAATGTTGTAATAGATGCCTTGACTAAGCATGGCATGAACCTCACATCCTCGTATGGACGACAACCATGGCATCCCTCCCATTATTACTTATCTCCCCCTCCCTTTGTTTTATTAGCTTTCAATAAAGAATGTTCTGAAGACTTGAACGCTCTAACAATCTTGGCCTGTAATAACTTTAATTGTTACTTGATTTCTAATATAGTCTCCTTATTAGCAAAAATAAAATAAAAAAGCAATGATAAGAACATTAAGGGTCTATTTGGAAAGCCATGTGTAATTACCTCACCATGTAATTACACATGGTAATAATTACATAATATAGTAATTACAATGGCCTGTTTGTTTGCCAAAATATAATTACAATATAATTGTCACTAGCATGTTCAGTTGGACAAGTGTAACTACATAGTTAAATAAAAAAGATTCAGATTAAGCTATCAAAATATATTAAATAATATATAAAATAACTTTAAATTAATAAAAAATATCTTAAAAGTAACAAGTATCTTCCAAATGAATAATACTATTACTTAGATTAATTAATCAAAGTTTAAGTTATGATTTAACTATATATATATATATATATATATATATATATATATATATATATATAAAGGATTTAAACTATACTTAAAATTAAAGTATTAAATAATAATAACTAATATCAACAAAAATTATCAGTATCTTGACTATCTTTCAAATAAACAAGATATTGATTTGAAATAATTAATAAAGGTTTCAAAAATGCATTTAAAACTGTTATCAACTCGTGTGAGTAAAATATGAAAATTATGTGTAACGACCGACTGGTCATTTTGAGCAATTGCGCCCGATTCGACAGTTTGAGGTCTCGAGCAGCTTCATAATATGTGTATTGACTTGCGTGCATGGTTGAATTCAGTTAACAGACGATTCAGAGTCAAATTGGAAGAAGAAAACTATTTTTGGAAGTTTAAACGGTGAGAATTTGATCGAAAGTGGACTTTTGAGTAAATGGCCCCGGAATGGGTCGTGGGGTGATCTCAACAGCTTCGTATGGTGATTTTGGACTTAGGCGTGCGTCCGGATTGGGATTTGGAGGTCTGTAGGGTAAAATGAGGTGTTTCGGCGAAAGTTGGAAAAGTTGAAGTTTGGAAAATGGAGAAGTTTGACCCATAGTTGACTTTTGTGATATCGGGGTCGGAATGCGATTCCGAGAGTTGGAACGGCTCCGTTATGTCGTTTTGGACTTGTCTGCCAAATTTGGCGTCATTCCGGGTTGATTTGATAGGTTTCGGGACTAGTTTTAGAAGTTGGAAGGTTTTAAAGTTCCTAAGCTCGATTCATGGTGTGATTCGTCGTTTCGGCATTGTTTGATATGATTTGAGATCTCGAGCGAGTCCGTATTAGGTTATATGACTTGTTTGTGTTTAGACGGGGTCCCGAGGGACTCGGGTCTATTTCGGGTGTGTTTCGGATCATTTTGGGCTGCTTTGGATGTTGATTATCTGATATCATGTAATGTTCTTCGCGTTCGGAAGGAGCCTCTCGCATTCGTGAAGAAGAATTTGGCTTCTGGAAGTTTGTTCTTCACGTTCGCGAAGAGACACTCGCGTTCGCGAAGAAGGAAATCTCGGTTGCACAGGTCTGGCTTCGAAGGCTCAAATCTCACAATCTATGAGGAATTTGGATATGATACGAAAATAAAAGTTGTATCCCTTTGTGTCTAGTTTGCAGAAAAATAGATTAATTGGAATTTAGATTTGTGTACAAAAAATTATGGTAGTTACACTACAGGCTGTTCGGGAAGAGTTCGAAAATCTATGTTGCACAGGGTTGACTTTGGAAGCTTATATCTCGCAATATATAATGACTCAGTAAACGAGAAACCTACTAAACAATAGCCCTTGGTGTCTAATTTTCAGAACATCAAACCATTTGTCATTTAGAGTTGTGTGCAAACAGTTATGACCATTATACTAAAGGCTGTCTGGAATGAGTTTGGAAATCGCTGACGAGGAATTTACTCATCACAAACGCGAGAGAAGGGTCGCGAACGCGAAGAACAACCCCTGGGCAGGCAGAATATACTGTCAAATCGAGGGTTAGACCATTTTATTCAAATCTTGACTTGTGGAGCTCGATTTTGAGCGATTCTTTGTGGGTTTTTCAAGCAAAAAGATCGGGTAAGTGTTCTTCACCTAGAATTGATTATATTCCATGAATTTGTCTTCATTTTTATCATTTAATTTGTTATTTGGGTTGAGTAAAATGCTGGTTTTTGAATAAAATTCCTAAAATGAAAAATCGTGATTTGAGGGGCCAAATGGTATCGGAATTTAATAAATTTTGTATGGTTGAACTCATATTGGAATGGGTATTTGAATTTTGTAAAATTTGTCGGGTTCCAAGGCGCGGGCCCGGGGGTCGACTTTTGGACCAATTTTTGGATTTTTGTTAAAGATTGAGACTTTATGATCCGGAATAGTTTCTTATGTGTTTTATTTGTGCTTTGAAATTAATTTGGTTGGATTTGAGCCGTCCGGAGGTCTTTTCACCCGAGAAGTGCATTTTAGAGTATCGGTTTGTCGACTTTGAGGTAAGTATCTTGCCTAACCTTGTGTGGGGGACTTCCCCTTAGGATTTGAGTCTTCTATGCTAATTGTAGTCCGTGCAAGCGAGATGACGAGTGTGTGCTCGGACTTAATTGTGGGAAATATGCTCTAGGGTTCTTAGGTCCTTATGTTCATTATATGCAAAGTATTCCGTTATGATTGAGTTTCCTAATTTCTTAAATTACCTCTATATGCTCCACATGATGTTGCTAGCTTTCCTCTAATTTCTACGTTTTACATTGACCCTTATTTGCCTTAATTGAAGTGATTGCCTTCCTTATTGTTTTGATACTTCTTAATTGTGAGCTCATCTATGACTTCGTGCAAATAGGTTACATGTCCAATTGTTGTGATTGCGGGTGTAGTTATCACGTGCTTATTATGTCTTGTTGTTTAGTTGAGGTTTCATTGTGAAGTTAATTGTTGGTACAAGTTTGGTTATAGTTGATTCCCTTGCCGGGACATATTTAATTCTTACTGTTGGTTCCCTTGCCGAGATGTGTTTATTCTTGTTGTTGACTCCCTTGCCGGGATATGATTGTTTCCTTATTGTTCCCTTGTCGGGATTCCCTTGTGATTGGTGTTGATTTGTATATTGGGATCGGGTTGCACGCCGCAACAATATTATATGATTTGGATCGGGTTGCACGCCGCAACATCATTATATGATTTGGATCGGGTTGCACGCTGCAACAATATTATATGATTTGGATCGGGTTGCACGCCGCAACAATATTATTTGGGATCGGGTTGTACGCCGCAACAAGAAAGAATAAAAGTGAATATTGACTCTTATGGTGAGAACGAGAGTAAAAGCACGAAGGGTGATGCCGTGCACTTTCTGCTGCTGTGTTTATTAGTTGTTACCAATTCAAGTGCTTAAACTGTTTAAACTCCTTTATTGATGTGATCCTTTGTGCTAGAACCTACAATGTTTTCAGTACCTCACCGTATTTATGTGTATATATAGTCCAATACTTCAAACTTCAATAATTATTACAGCCTTAATTCAATTAGTTTCTCAATTATACCCCCTTAAACCGTTTGAGGTTGTATTTTACTTAAAAAGGAATTTCTACTAAGTTTTAAGTTATTAAATCTCATGTTAAAGGTAATAATCCATTCGATGTTATATTTTTAAATTAAAAGGAGTACTTTCTTTACTCAAATGATTTCAAAAGAAACAACTTCATCTTTTCTCGGTGGCTTTCCCAATTAGTTTGGAAATTGTAATTTTACTTGTATTAGGTAAATGGGACTTCTTGAACATATTGAGTGCATTGTACGGACATTATGTATTGTATAGCATGTGGATTCTGTTGTTAAAAGTGAGATAGAAAATATGGGGGCACAAGGTGCCATGCGTGCGGAAGGTTCGAAAGTTAAGAGTATGATGTGAGAAACCGAGGATTGAGATGGTCGGGATTGTGTATTAGACATGATGTGATTGATTGAGTGGGAATTTCCTTCTTTAATTGAATACATTCTTACTTGTCTCTGTTCATGTTATGTCAGTGCTGATTTACTTGGGTTATCATTCGTTACAACCTGTGTTCTCCCTTTAATGTTCGTACTGTTTGTATTTTGATTTCTTTTCGCTGTTGATATTACCTCGTTATCTTTATATCGATATTTTATTATCATATCCTGTTTATTTCATTTGACCAGTAGGTTTCTTGACTGTTCCTCGTCACTACCCCACCGAGGTTAGTCTTGATACTTACTGGGCATCGTTGTGGTGTGCTCATACTACGCTTCTGTACATTTTTTGTGTACAGATCCAGGTATTGATCGATAGTAGCTGTGCGGATCATCGCGGGGGGACACGTCACCGTAACCTGTTACTGCGTTTGCAGGCCTCGGAGTCACCTTCGTTTGTATTTACGTTTCATTGATTCCTTCTCGTTCTGGAACAGTGTTGTATTTATTTTGTATAACTACTCTTAGAAAGGCTTATGACTTGTACCACCGCTTATGGGAATTGTAATTTGTTCAGAGTAAGTTAATTTAAAGTTAGTAAATATCAATGTTATTTCAGTTTATGCTAGGCTTACCTAGTTTAGAGACTAGGTGCCATCACGACTCCTTCGGAGGTATTTTTGGATCATGACAAGTTGGTTTCAGAGCTCTAGGTTCATGGGTGCTACGAGTCATAAGCAGGTTTAGTAGAGTCTTGCTGATCGGTACGGAGACGTCTGTACTTATCTTCGAGAGGCTACAGAACATTTAGGAAATTCCATTTCTTTCGATCCTTATCGTGCGATATTTATTTAGCTCGAAGTATATGACTTATGTCCCTCTACATCCACTCGTGTATAATATTACGCTCTCAGCATCCGCTATGCGCCAGTGGTCCTTGATGCTACAGACGGTCTACGAAGGAGTCAGGGATGCTCGGGCATTATCTCAACGTGCTGTCCAGACTGAAGATACAGATGTATTGAAAGGCTATTCAATTGTTCATTTGGAGGCGCAGCGGTTTCCGGCATCTGGTTGATGAGTGCGAACTTGGGAATGGTTTAATTGGTTGACTAGTCGTCGCGATTGTGGCAAGGTCACGGGGTGGGTATTGATTGGGAATAGTTGGTGGTATTGGAGTACCTTGTGATTTGTGTTGTGCGAGCTGTGAAGGTTAGTTTTGCGGATCATCAGACGTTGTTTTCTATGGCTTTACGCCAAGTGGAGGAGTCCAATAGCAGCATTCAGATTGCAGGGTCAGATTTATATCAGTTTTAGCCTGAGGTATGTGTATATATGGTATTGGTGGGTTCCCAGATTTGGGGTATGACCAGGGTCTAAGATCTCGAACGGGATGATGTTGGGGCTTACAGTATTTCTACGTCAATAATGGATCTACATATCAGCATCAAGGGGAGTCGGAGGAATAACTTCAGATTCACAGGAGGTCTATTCAGTGAGGGTATCGTGGTAGCTTCATAGGTAATGCGGTGGTTTATGAGTTTCTTGCTACGTGGTTCATGCTAGATTCATCTGTATGGGGGGTGTGACGACCCGGCCGGTCGTCTTAAGAATTTATGCCCCGATCCCCTATTAACTGCTTCCCCTAAGTTCATTTTTGCTATTTTGGTTTGCCAGGACGTTCGGTGTTGAGTTTCGGAGAGTTTTGGGACACTTAGTCCCTAAATGAGAGCTTAAGTGTGGAAAAGTGGTCCGTAGTCGGAACAGTGTGAAGACGACCTCGGAATGGAAATGTGATGGTCCCGTTAGCTACGTTAGGTTATTTCGGGGTTGGGAGCGTGTTCGGAATGTATTTTGGAAGTCTGTAGCTCTTTTAGGCTTGAAATGCCGAAGGTTGAATTTTTGAAGTTTCCGGTCTGAGAGTGAATTTTTTATCCGAGGGCCGGAATAAAATACCGGAAGTTGCAATAGCTACGTCGTGTCATTTGGGATGTGTGTACAAAATTTTAGGTCATTCGGACATGTTTTGGTTGGGTTTTTTATCGAAAATGTATTTTGATGGAATTTGAAGTTCTTAGGCTTAAATCCTTGAATTAATCGAGTTTCCGACGTTGTTTTAGGCGGTTTAAGGATTGGTACAAGTTTGAATGAGGTATTAGGTGTTATTGGTGCTTTTGGTTGAGGTCCCGGGGGCCTCGGGATGATTTCGGGTGGTTAACGGAAAAAATTTGAAGTGTTGCAGCAGCTGAACCATTGCTGCTTCTGGTATTTTCGCATCTGCGGCTTGGGAACCGCAGATGCGGCGCCGCAGAGGCGGCTAAATGGCCGCAGAAGCGGCTTTGCTCCTTTCCCTCAGAAATCGCAGAAGCGGTGCTATTCCCGCATAAGCGGAGCCGCATAAGCGGCTCAGGCATCGCAGATGCGGCTCCAGCGTTTCGTTAGTTTCCGCAGAAGCAGATTGTCCCTCGCAGATGCGCTTCCGCACCTGCGGCTCATTTCTCGCAGATGCAGTCCTGGACATTTAATTGTAGACCGCATAAGCGGCTTCTTTCCGCAGAAGCGGTCCCTTGTCCGCAGAAGCGGAAATGCCTGTTCTGATATAGAAAATTCGAGGGTTTGATTTCATAAGTTAGAAAAAACAAATTGAGCCGGGTAAGGGCGATTTTCAGAGGATTTTGAAGAGAAAACTATTGGGTAACGTTCCTTTAATCCCTTCTAGTTATATTTCATCATTTTGTAGTTAAATCCATCGTTAAAATTCGAATTTAGGATCAAAATTGGGAGAAATTGGGTAAAACTTCATAGGCTAAACCATTGAGTATTGAGTGAGCATTTGACCTCCAATTTGGGAGATTTTTATATGGTTAGACTCGTGAGAGTACGAGGGTTCTGAAAATGTGAAAATTATTCGATTCCGAGACGTTGGCCTGAAGGGCATTTTGGTCATTTCACCTAATTTCACGCCGTAGCTTTGAATTAAATAGCAAAACTAGTTGTTTGCGATGTTATTACAATGTATAATTGAATTGAATAGATTTGGGCCATTTGGAGTCGGATACTCGTGGCAAGGGCGTGGTTTCTAGTTGATATTGAGTCGGTTCGAGGTAAGTGGCTTGTCTAACCTTGTGTGGGGGACCTTTCCCCTTACGATTTGTTATTTGTTATTTTGAGTGCCTTGTACACGAGGTGACGAGCGCGTGCTTGAGCCAATTGTTGAAAATCCTGATTTTACTTAAGATAGTGAGATTGAGTTCCTTTCATATTTACTTTATTCTACTTGCAATTATAACCTGTGCTAGATTAGGAAAGCATGTTTAGTTGATTTAACTTGCCTAATTGCTTAAGTTGCCTTGACTGTACTACGTGAAGCATGCTAGGCCAGTACTACCTATTTGCTTGTCTTTTGTACTTCGTTTCCGTGTACCTTCTGGTTGTGATTGTGCATTTATATTGGGACTATGGATGTGGGATTCCGGTAGCTTCCCCCCCCCCCCCCCTTGTTTGTTTACTTTGGGACTATGGGTTCGATTCCCGGTAGATCCCCCTGCACTTTTATTTTGGAACTGCGGGTTAGATTCCCAATAGATCCCCTCTGCATATTGATGGTTGGACTACGGGACGGTATCCCGGGAGATCCTTCGATTTGGCACATGAGTTGGACTACGGAACGGTATCCCGGGAGATCCACTGGACAGTTGAGGAAAGGCTACAGGATGGTATCCTGGGAGACCCTCATTGTTATCCTTGGTATTGAGCTGTAGTCATTCTGTGTTTATTTTGTTCTTTGTGTAGTTGTTATTGCCTCGTTAACCTGTCTTATCTCACTACTGTACTCATTATTTCTGTCAGATTTTCATACTGTTGATTATTATTATATTGTACCTCAGTAGGGCCCTGACCTTCCTCGTCACTACCCAACCGAGGTTAGGCTTGGCACTTACTAAGTACCGTTGTGGTGTACTCATGCCCTTCCTGCGCATGTTTTTCATGTGCAGATCCAGGTACCTCTTCTCAGGCGCACTATCCTTGAGGCGAGGAGATACACGGAGACTTCGAGGTATATCTGCCGCGTCCGCAGACCAGGAGTCTCTATTCTGTTCCAGCTTTAGTATTTAGTTTATCCCTTTTCTCTCAGTTGTTTAGATATTCAGGAGTTAGAGCAACGTACTATGTTTCTGTTAGCCTGTATGTTTCTGTTAGCCTGTGGTTCCCGTGAGTTTTCGGGTTTTGGGATTGAGTTGTAGACTTCCGTATTTCTTTTGAGTTGTATAGGCCAAGCGGTCTTATATGCAGTTATTATTTTAATATGTTTAGCTTTATTTAACCATTTCGCTAGTTAAGTTGTTATTCCCGCATTGATAGGCTTACCTAGTTGTAGGAACTAGGTGCCATCACGACATGTTCATGGAGGGTGAACTGGGGTCGTGATAAGTTTGTATCAGAGCATTAGGTTCATAGGAGTCACGGAACACAGGCCGGTTTATTAGAGTCTCGCTGATCGGTACAGAGACGTCTGTACTTATCTACGAGAGGCTATGTAACTGTTTAGGAAAAATCTTCGTTTCATTTGAATTCCTTGTCGTGCGATATTTTGACATCAATTCTAAACTTCCGAATTCTATTCTCTCACAGATGGTGAGGACACGTGCCACTCGAGATGATCAGGCACCCGCGCCCCCTACTGCAGCCGTCAGAGGCCGGGGCCGGGGGAGAGGTCGAGGACGCGCGCGTGGTACAGCCAGAGCACCTGCGCGAGCTGCCGCCGAGGTACCACCAGCAGATCCAGCCGGAGCCCAGGCACCTGGCACACCTACTACTGCCACTACTACTCCAGCGCTCCAGGAGACTTTAGCTCAGTTCATGAGTATGTACACCAGCTTGGCTCAGGCAGGGTTGCTTCCCCTTGCTGCAGCCACATCACAGGCCGGGGGAGGAGCACAGACTCCCGCCGTCCGCACTCCTGTGCAGCGAGTGCAGGTTGAGCAAGCTCCCGAGATTATTCCGGCACCGCCTGCAGCGCCAGTTTAGCCCGAGGATGGGTCAGCTGCTTCAGAGGACGAGCAGCGGAGACTTGAGAGGTTCAAAAAATATGATCCCCCAGTGTTCAGTGGATTAGCATCAGACGATGCCTTGGGATTTCTAGAGGAGTGTCATCGTATTCTTTGCACTATGGGCATAGTGGAGTCCAGCGGGGTTTCTTTCACTGCTTTTCAGCTTCGGGGAGCCGCCTATGATTGGTGGCGCACTTATGAGATAGACAGTCCAGTCGAGGCTGCTTNTTGCACTATGTCAAACAACTCCTAAGTTCTGTCTGAACCCCTCTTGCACTGGACGCTTCCACCATGGGAAGAACTAGGCCACGTATGGCTAAAATTATAGTTGAAGTGGACCTTCTAAAGCCACTTCCTCAAAGTGTATTTGTTGGCCAAGAATATGAAGACTCCCCTCTAAAAGGTTACACTCAAAAGTTGGAGTATGAAGGAGTCCCAAAGTATTGCAAACACTGTAGGAAAATTGGTCATTATATGATCAATTGCAGTGTTTTGGAGAAAAAGAAAACTGAAAATTTACAAGAAGAAGAGAAACGGAATCAAGGTGTTGTTGATCTTCAATCAATCAAAGAACAAGAAGGGAGCAAGGCTGAAAAGAGTAGCAATGAAAAATCTCCAAATCTGCCAAGTCCTGAGATCAGCCAAAAACAGCACCAAGAAGAAATCTGTCGCAACATCAGTAAGGATAAAAAGAAGAAGACTAAGAAGAAGAAGCCTAAGAAGTTACCAAAAACGAAAGAGCAAAGTAAGTGTTTAAACCTAATCCAACAGTAAAGAAGAGAGAAAATAAGTTCAGCTACAACAAAATAGAATTACTCAAGGCAATACCATTAAAGAAAGACATTACTGAGCCAACGACCAAAACAACATCTCCAACAGGATCCAACTGATGAGAATATCAGCAAAATTTTAGCTGAGAAGCTGAATGAGAGTAATGGAACATGGGACTGGCAATAGCATAATAGGAATACTCAAACTATACAGGAAGACAATAGTGAAGGGATACAAGGCCAAGAACAATGTGGTGACCCCAGCTCTTCTACTGTCCCAACTGAAATTAGGAATCTCCCAGGTCTCCAACTTGTTGTGGACTTATATGAAAATAAAGATGAAAACAGGATTTCCAATCAAGAAGAAATCAGTTCTGAAAGCTGTCAAGGTGTAGAGCTAGTCGAACAATCAACAGGAGGGGAGAAAAGAAGATCAAAATTCTCATTCCATTACGGAGGACTAACATCAAAATAACAGGAGAGGAAGAAGTGAAACAAGGAAAAATGGTAGAAGAAACAGGAACAGAACCCATCCTTCTATAAGGAGGAATCTAAAGGAAGACAACTCTCCGAATGATCTTAATGATTAGTGCTCTATTTTGGAACATTAGGGGTGTTAGATCCAAAAAAGTCATTCACAGGCTAAAGAATCTTATTAACATCAACAACTCTCAATATGTGGCTATCTTTGAACCTTTTGTCTCTAATGATAAATTGGAGGGGTACAGGAAATTCTTGGGTTTCTAACATTGTTGCTGCAATAATATTGGCCATATCTGGTGTTTCTGGAATTCCTACAACACTACTACAATCACTGCTATCAATGAGCAACATATCAAAATCCACTTTCAAAATGCTATTGGTAAGAATGACATATATATTTCTGCTGTTTATGCTAAATGCAAATCCAAAGATAGAAGGGACTTATGGAAATCTCTTGAGATAGATAATATGGTGATTGATGCCCCTTGGTGTGTGGGAGGGGATTTCAACATTATCATGGATCCTAATGAAAAACTAGGGGGTAAACCTCACAGGATGTATAGAAGTCTGGAGTTCCAAACCTGTATCAACAACTGTGGACTCATTGACATTGGTTACAATGGTTCTAATTACACTTGGTGCAATAACAGAAGACCTGGGAAAAGAATTTGGAAGAGGCTTGATAGAATCTTTGTAAATGATCTCTAGGATTAATTATTTCAAAGAACCTCTGTTACGCATCTGGCTAGGACGGGATCAGATCACAAACCCCTGCTTAAACTTGTGTGGTGCTCACCAACACATTTCTTATTTTAGATTCTTGAATTGTTGGGTTAATATCGAGGGATTCTTTGATATAGTGAAGGAATCATGGAATACTGAAGTGATTGGGAATCCTATGTGGATCCTTCAAAGTAAGCTCAAAGCTCTTAGTAAAAAACTCTCCCAATGGTCTAGGAAGGAAATTGGTGATATTAATGATGCTGTAACCAATTGGGAAGATAAAATTCAGGAGTTGGAGGATATTGACATAGAAGATAACTCTGAAAAGAGTAGAGAAGATGTCAACATGGCTCATGCTCATTATATCAGGTGGCTTAATCGTCAAGAATCCATGCTCAAACAAAAATCTCAAGTAAAGTGGTTTGAAGAAGGGGAAAAGAATACCAAATACTTTCATTCCATCCTTAGAGAAAAGAGAAGAAGGCAACAGGTTAACCGTATAAAAAATAGTAGAGGAAAATGGATTAAGGGAGATGATAAGATTGCCAACAGAGCTGTGAGACATTTCCAAAATCTCTTTAATATCACCAATCCTACTATTAACAATTCTATCCTAGATTGTATTCCTTTTTGTGTTTCAGGTGATGACAATAGCATGCTTAGCAAGGTTCCAGAGGAAGTTGAAATCTAGGAAGCAGTATTTAGCCTTAGCCCTCATAGCACAGCAGGACCAGATGGCTTCAATGGTACCTTCTTTGCGAGTTTTTGGAATATAATTGAGAGGGATGTCACTGCTTTTGTGAAAGAATTCTTCAAAGGAAAAGGTTTGACCAAATTCTATTCACATACTTGTTTGGTTCTTATCCCTAAAATTGATAACCAGAGGGCTTTCTCGAACTTTAGACCCATTAGCTTATCCAACTTTACAAATAAGATTATCTCCAAAATTGTTTCTCTTAGATTTAACACTTTATTGCATAAAATAGTTTCCCTGAACCAAAGTGGCTTTGTTAAGGATAGGCTCATGTCTGAGAATGTTTTGTTAGCTCAGGAAATTGTTCACAATATTTCTCAAAATAATCACGGGGGTAATATTGTTATTAAACTTGATATGGCTAAAGCGTATGATAGAATGAATTGGGAGTTCTTATGTGCAGTGCTTAGAAAATTTGGTTTCTCTGATAATTGGATTGATTTGGTGCACAATCTCATATCAAATGTATGGTACTCGGTTATCATTAATGGTATGAGACATGGTTTCTTCTCTTCTTCTCAAGGGCTTAAGCAAGGGGACCCTCTCTCCCCTACTCTCTTTATTATTGCTACTGAAGTCTTATCTAGATCTCTCAACTCTTTGTATAGAAATCCTAACTTCATTCCTTTCTCCATGCCCCTAAATGTCCCTAAGATCAACCACCTTGCTTATGATGATGACATTGTTATCTTCTGTAGTGGTGGTTCTAATTCTATCAAGTTGGTTATGGATGTTATTGATAACTATGAAAGAAGTTCTGGACAAATGGTTAAAAACCACAGGGATAAAAGTTACTTCTTAACTGCTCTTAATACTGTTGCCACTAGAATTAACAGGATTAGGAAATGCTCTGGCTTTATGGATAAGAATTTTCCTTTTACTTATCTAGGTTGTTCATTGTATGTGGGTAGGAAGAAAATTGTCTTTTTTGATGACATGATTAGTAAAATTGTGAAAAGGCTTAATGGCTGGCAAGGCAAAATGATTTCTCATGGGGGTAAGGCTACTCTTATTAAGAGTGTTCTTTAGTCTATCCCAGTGTACACTCTCTCTACTATGACTCCTCCTAAGGGAGTATTTAGGTTAATTGAGAAACATTTTGATAATTTCTTCTGGGGTTCCTCTGAGGATCACAAAAAATATCATTGGAGTTCTTGGAACCATCTTGCCCATCCTTTTGACGAAGGAGGCATTGTCATTAGGAAAATGAAAGATATTAGTAACATATTAGCTATGAAAAGGTGGTGGAGAATAAGGTCCACATCATCTCTCTGGGCTACTTTCATTAGGAATAAATATTGTGTTAGATCTCATCTTGTCTCTAAAAAGCTTGCTCCAAGTAACTCCCATGCTTGGAGTCATGTTCTCAAGATGAGAAACATTGCAGAGAATCATATTGTGTGGCAGGTTAATTCTGGCTCTTGTAACTTCTGGTGGGATAATTGGTCCCTTAAAGGCCCTCTGGCAAAACAGCTCCCCGATACTCCAAAGAATTCCAAATTATTGGTAAGGGAATTCATCTATGATGGTCAATGGAATACAAACAAATTGAAGGAGCTCCTACCAGCTCAACTGGTTCAATAGATCCAAATCATTCCTATTGGCAATCAAAACAAGGAAGATCAAATTTTTTGGGCTCTCTCGGATAATGGCAAGTACACAAACAATAGTGCATGGAATCTGGTAAGGAATTCTAACCCTAAAGTTCAATTCATAGATAAGGTATGTAACTCTTCTTTCCTTTTAAAATGTCCTTTGTGATGTGGAGGCTATGGCATAGCAAACTTCCCTTTGATGATGTGATTATTAAATTTGGCAAACAAATAGTTTCCAGATGTAACTGCTGCAGTAATCCTAATAGCAATAATATTAATCATGTATTTGTAGAGGCTCAAACTGCTAGTTACATTTGGAATCTCTTTGAAAATGCCCCTGGCATCCATCACCACCCCTACCCTATTAGATATATAATTAACCAATGGTGGACCTCAAAGGCCTCCAATGATGTGCACAGACTTGTTCTAAATATTACCCCAATTATTATTTGCTGGTTTATTTGGAAGGAATTATGTGCTTGCAGGTATGGAGATCAAAAAAGCTTCAACAAGTATAGACTTAAGCAACAGATAACTTGGAGCATTGAAGTTGCGGTCAACAAAGCATATCCTAATTGTGGTCTAAAGCTCCCTTGGAATTCTTTCTGTGATACTCTTACAAGGCTTCGACCTGGGTACAAAAGTTTTGTGGTTCGATGGCTCAAGCCTGAAAGGGGTTGGGTTAAGATAAACACTGATGGGAGCTTTCTTCAGAGGGGAGGAAGAACAGGACTAGGAGGAGTTGTTAGGGATGAATATGGAGACGTTGTCATGGCCTTTTCTACTCCAGCGACTGCCGAGAATCATAACATAGCATAGGTCCAAGCAGCTCTATTTGGTCTCAATTGGTGCAAACAAAATGGCTTCAGCCAAGTGATTCTTGAATTGGATTCACTATATATTATAGATATCCTCCGTAAAGATAGTGACACAAAATATAAACTCAGTCATATAGTGAATAAGATTAAAGAAACCATCAGTATGCTCAATATTCAGATCAACCACTGCTACCGTGAGGCTAACCAACTAGCTGACAGTTTGGCGGAAAGGGCAATGGAATTGTAGCATACAACTCACTTCTACTCGAGCCATCAACTACCTAGGCAAGCCAAAGGCCTATATTTGCTTGACATACATCAGATTCCATGTACAAGAAACAAATACAACAAGGCCAATTTCTTTGTTAGTTAGTATATTTTTTGGTTTTGAGGGGGCGATCTATGTTTTAATCGCCTATTCCTCGTTGTTTTGAAGGGTTATCTCTACCCTTGTGTTGTATATTCAAACTTTATTTTTGGCTAATACAACACCCCCAGGTATACTGGGAAAGTTTATAAAAAATATACCCTAAAAGGTGACATGTTTTTTTTTGGTGATTGAATGAAAGGTCATGTAGTTTTCGAAAAAAAAAGGATACATGGTTTGATTCAATACGAATAATTAAGAATAACAGATAAATGAGTTAAAGACAAAATAAATAATCAAACCAATCGCAATGTAATGACCAAGCCTGATCTTAGACTGAACAGTGGAATTCGTCCTCGATTGGACCCTCGTCACAAGCTCGATCGCTAGTGAAGAAAAGAACAAATGAATAATGCCGTGAACAATAGCTAGAAGACAAAATAAACTTTTATTGCTTTGATTTGCGTGATACCATGTGTCAGAATAAAGAAAATCTTCCCCTTTATTTAGTAGGGGAATTCCAGTCCTAATTCAAGTCTCAAAAAGGAAAAAAATTCTTTTTCCGGTAAATATTGATCTACGCTTGATACTGAACGGGATTCGTGCGGTAATATCCGGTTGAGAGCGAACATTGCGGCCTCCTGCTCATCATGCATAACAGTTCACCGCATTCCCCGAGGTCCAGAAGCTATAATTGGCCCGGGTCCGTTATTTCACCGTGTCCGATCCCAGGTACATCGTTCATTCCTCCCGAGTTTCGATACGAGGGGCTTCTGGCCTCGATTATTATCACTTCGAGCCGTGCTTACCCTTTGTTCCTTCATCGGGGGATTGGGAAAAACTTTGCCCTCGATTTTACTCGTACATATTATGGAAGCATCAAGCATTAGGGGTAAGTTGTCTATATTACACCCTTTAGGTGCGGCCCTTCCTCGGACCCTATATGAATGCGATATACATTCGTGGTCGAATATTCTGACCCTGTCACTTGTATTAAGCACTGCCGATTCTACTAGCTCTAATGGAAAGCGAAGCACTAACTTGAAGTTCCCTTTCTTTTCCCTTTTCCAAATTACTCTACTCCACTTAAAATCAAAACCAACACCAAAACAAGCACTTCCTGCATGATTAAATATATCCACACAAGGCCACATCTTAAATGAACAAACTCAATCAAAAATTAATAGTGTAATCATTTAAATTAATGCAGTTATTTTCTATATTGATATAAATTATTCTTTTGAGAAAACATATCTTTAGTTATGCAAATTATAATTCTTTAAAGTCAACTTTAGACCATAAAAGGCTGCAAGTACTAAATAGAATATATATGATCTACCTTCTTATTACAAAAATGGATATACTCCAACTACATACGAGCTATCAAATAGAATAACTCCACAATGACACCTCAACATCACTTTCCACATCATCATCCCAGCTGAAACAACTCCCTAATAAACAAGGATTTGGTGAAAACAAACTCCTTTCTTCCATGTTTGCCAGCCATTCTTGCGTCCCTACCATTCCCACTTCACTACATGAGTAGTTGCTATACAAAACATTTTCAGCAATCACAGTATTCTGCATGCAATTATACACTGCATTATCTTCTTCTGCTGCCGCCTTCATTTCCTCACTACCATTGCCAGTATTAGCTGCCACTCTAGAATTAACATCAGTTTCCTCTCCTGACCAGAACGGCTCTGCTGCTTTCGCAGCTGCATGGCGCAAGTCCTTGGGATCCTTTGATACCGGCACTGGCAACCGCCAAGCAGAGTCCGCGAAATTCAGAGTGGCCAGCGGCCCTCTAAGCGCCAATGCAGCTATGTCATGAGCGCGCGCAGCCATTTCTGCAGTTGGGTAACTTCCCAACCATATTCGCTTCTGTGTGCTGGGCTCACGCAGTTCGCAAACCCACTTGTCGTTGTTCCTTTTTCTCACTCCCCTGTACACTGGGTGCCGAGTTTCCTTGAACTTCTTCCTTCCCGCTCGCTTCTTGGGTTTCCTCAACGCTAATATATTGATATCTTCTTCATCGGAAACTGCCACTCTAACATGAGAGCTTGAACTTGAATTATTCATCGTTAAACAAGGCGTCAAATTGTTGAGTTTTTTTTTAGTTATTTGCAGTATCTGCTAATTAAGTACTGTTGTTGACTGCTTGTTGCTGAGGTTTTTAGGGTGTACGTTAAATCTGTGAAGTGTATATATAGATTTGGATTATGTATGAAGCGAGAAAAAGGATGACGTGGATACATGGACACGGACGCGGAAGTGAGCAAGCAGGTGAAACGAACTGGAAAATGTTTTATTTGTTGTGGGGCCTGCTTGACTGTGTCAATAAATAGCTCTTTACGGATAAAAAAACGCTTCTGGGGTTTTAGCCCACGTTGCAGTGATTGGATATAGTAGAAGAATGAGTCTTTTTATTCGTTTCTACTTTGGTTTGAGGAAACGAAGGTTTGGTCCACGTGTGAAACATATATGTGAACATTTTGAAGTACGAACTATTAATTGATGTAATAGCTTATCTTTATTTCATTTTAAGTGGCACATTTGTCGTTTTTAATTTGATTTAAGAAAATAATATCATTTATAAAAAAATTAGTTTTTATACTGACATACTCTTATATTTATAGAAATTTCAAAGCTTGTAAGAAACTAAATATTTTAAAAATACTTTTTTAATGTATATTAAAAAAGAACTACATTAAAAAAGAATTATTCTTTATATTTTTGTATACATCTTGTCAAATATCACCTTGAAAATGGAACAAAGGAAGTAAGTTCTCTACAAGTGTAGTTACATAGAAGGTTATAATTAATAAGTTCTCAAATTTTTTCCTCCAGTCATTTTTTTGTTACTAACAAAATAATTCAATTATAACTTGCTTTGAAAAACAGGAGGTTACTTTTAGATGGTATTGACTGTTCACTAATTTTTAATTTCATAAATATTCCCTACAAAAATCTTGTTTCCGCATTCAAATTAAATCATTGAAGTTTTAGAGAAAATAGCTCACATTGTACTTGGACTTTTAGTATTTAAAAGATTATTATCTGCCACTCTTTTTTAATTTATGTGACACTTCCTTTTTAGTATATCACTAAAGAATGAGATTTTTCAATATATATGAAAATAATTTAACTTTAAAACTTTATCTTTTATCTTTTGTATGATATACAATCATACAAATATCTATAACTTGTTTTAAATCATAAATTTTAATAATCTTTCTTTTAGTTAAGAAAATTCGATATCAAATTAAATAACCTCATATAAATTGAAAATGATAGAGAATATATTTACAAAGAACATTCATACGCGGAGACCTATATAATAATATAAAGCTACATGTTGGGAAGAAGAAACCCCATTCTAATTCTAGCATTCATGGAGTTTTGCTCAAAGATAGAGATGAAGAGTGAAGGAGTAAAGAAGAAGAAGAACTCGAGTTTGCTCAAAAGTGTTTTGCAGAAGGTAAAGTGGTCTTCTAGGATGTTCGATACAATTGATGTCTGAACATCTTTGTAAAAACTTGGCTAGCTGAAATCCAGCCTGTAACGACCCGACTGGTCGTTTTGAGCAATTGCGCCCGATTTGGCAGTTTGAGGTCTCGATCAGCTTCATAATATGTGTATCGACTTGCGTGGATGGTTGAATTCAGTTAACAGATGATTCATAGTCAAATTGGAAGAAGGAAACTAGTTTTGGAAGTTTAAACGGAGAGAATTTGACCGAATTAGACTTTTGAGTAAATGGACTCGGAATGGGTCGTGGGTGATCTCAACAACTTCGTATGGTGATTTTGGACTTAGGCGCGCGTCCGGATTCAGATTTGGAGGTCCGTAGGGTAATTTGAGGTGTTTCGGCGAAAGTTGGAAAAGTTGAAGTTTGGAAAATGGAGAAGTTTGGCCCATAGTTGAATTTTGTGATATCGGGGTCGGAATATGATTCCGAGAGTTGGAACAGCTCCGTTATGTCATTTTGGACTTGTCTGCAAAATTTGGCGTCATTCCGGGTTGATTTGATAGGTTTCGGCACGAGTTTTGGAAGTTGGAAGGTTTGAAAGTTCCTAAGTTTGATTCATGGTGTGATTCATCGTTTTGGCGTTGTTTGATACGATTTGAGATCTCGAGGGAGTCCGTGTTAGGTTATATGACTTGTTTGTGTGTTTAGACGGGGTCCCGAGGGACTCGGTTGTGTTTCGGGTGTGTTTCGGATCATTTTGGGCTGCTTTGGATGCTGATTATCTGATATCTGGTGTTGTTCTTCGCGTTCGCGAGGAGCCTCTAGCGTTCGCGAAGAAGAATTTGGCTTCTGGAAGTTTGTTCTTCGCGTTCGCGAAGAGGGACTCGCGTTTGCGAGGAAGGAATTCTCTGTTGCACAGGTCTGACTTCGGAGGCTCATATCTCACAATCTATAAGGAATTTGGAGATGATCCAAAAATGAAGGTTGGAGCCCTTTGTGTCTAGTTTTCAGAAAAGTAAATTAATTGGCATTTTGATTTGTGTACAAAAAGTTATGGTAGTTACACTACAAGCTGTCCAGGAAGAGTTCAAAAATCTCTGCTGCGCAGGGTTGAATTTGGAAGCTTATATCTTGCAATATATAATGACTCCGGAAATTAGCAACCTATGAAACAATAGCCCTGGGTGTCTAGTTTTCGGAACATCAAATCGTTTGTCATTTGGAGTTGTCTGCAAAAAGTTATGACCATTATACTAAAGGCTGTCTGGAATGAGTTTGGAAATTGCTTACGAGGAATTTACTCATCGCGAACGCGAGGGTAGGGTCGCGAACACGAAGAGCAATCCCTGGGCAGGCAGAATATATTCTCAAATCGAGGGTTAGACCATTTTATTCATCTTGACTTGTGGAGCTCGGTTTTGAGCGATTCTTTGTGGGTTTTTCAAGCAAAACGATTGGGTAAGTGTTCTTCACCTAGAATTGATTATATTTCATGAATTTGTCTTCATTTTTATCATTTGATTTGTTATTTGGGTTGAGTAAAATGTTGGTCTTTGAAGAAAATTCCTAAAATGAAAAATCGTGATTTGAGGGGCCAAATGGTATCGGAATTTAATAAATTTTGTATGGTTGAACTCATATTGGAATGGGTATTCGGATTTTGTAAAATTTGTCTAGTTCCGAGGCGCGGGCCCGGGGGTCGGCTTTTGGACCAATTTTTGGATTTTTGTTAAAGATTGAGACTTTATGATCTGGAATAGTTTCTTATGTGTTTTATTTGTGCTTTGAAGTTAATTTGGTTAGATTTGAGCCGTCCGGTTTAACCCGAGAAGTGCATTTTAGAGTATCGGTTTGTCGACTTTGAGGTAAGTATCTTGCCTAACCTTGTGTAGGGGACTTCCCCTTAGGAATTGAGTCTTCTATGCTAATTGTAGTCCGTGCATGCGAGGTGACGAGTGTGTGCTCGGACTTAATTGTGGGAAATTTGCTCTAGGGTTCTTAGGTCCTTATGTTCATTATATGCAAAGTATTCCGTTATGATTGAGTGTCCTAATTGCTTAAATTACCTCTATATGCTCCACATGATGTTGCCAGCTTTCCTCTAATTCCTACGTGTTACATTGACCCTTATTTGCCTTAATTGAAGTGATTGCCTTCCTTATTGTTTTGATACTTCTTGATTGTGAGCCCCTCTATGACTTCGTGCAAATAGGTTACATGTCCAATTGTTGTGGTTGCCGGTGTAGTTATCACGTGCTTATTATCTCTTGTTGTTTAGTTGAAGTTTCATTGTGAAGTTAATTGTTGGTACAAGTTTGGTTATAGCTGATTCCCTTGCCGGGACATATTTTACTCTTACTGTTGGTTCCCTTGCCGGGATGTGTTTATTCTTGTTGTTGACTCCCTTTTCGGGATATGATTGTTTCCTTATTGTTCCCTTGCCGGAATTCCTTTGTGATTGGTGTTGATTTGTATATTGGGATCGGGTTGCACGCCGCAACATTATTATATGATTTGGATCGGGTTGCACGCCGCAACAATATTATATGATTTGGATTCCCTTGTGATTGGTGTTGATTTGTATATTGGGATCGGGTTGCACGCCGCAACAATATTATATGATTTGGATCGGGTTGCACGCCGCAACATCATTATATGATTTGGATCGGGTTGCACGCTGCAACAATATTATATGATTTGGATCGGGTTGCACGCTGCAACAATATTATTTGGGATCGGGTTGCACACCGCAACAAGAAAGAATAAAAGTGAATATTGACTCTTATGGTGAGAACGAGAGTAAAAGCACGAAGGATGATGCCGTGCACTTTCTGCTGCTGTGTTTATTAGTTGTTATCAATTCAAGTGCTTAAACTGTTTAAACTCCTTTATTGATGTGATCCTTTGTGCTAGAACCTACAATGTTTTCAATACCTCACCGTATTTATGTATATATATATACTCCAATACTTCAAACTTCAATAATTGTTACAGCCTTAATTCAATTAGTTTCTCAATTATATCCCCCCTTAAACCGTCTAAGGTTGTATTTTACTTAAAAGGGAATTTCTACTAAGTTTTAAGTTATTAAATCTCATGTTAAAGGTAGTAATCCATTCGATGTTATATTTTTAAATTAAAAGGAGTACTTTCTTTACTCAAATGATTTCAAAAGAAACAACTTTATCCTTTCTCGATAGCTTTCCCAATTAGTTTGGAAATTGTAATTTTACTTGTATTAGGTAAATGGGACTTCTTGAACATATTGAGTGCATTGTACGGACATTATGTATTGTATAGCATGTGGATTCTGTTGTTAAAAGTGAGATAGAAAATATGGGGGCACAAGGTGCCATGCGTGCGGAAGGTTCGGAAGTTAAGATTATGATGTGAGAAACCGAGGATTGAGATGATCGGGATTGTGTATTAGACATGATGTGATTGATTGAGTGAGAATTTCCTTCTTAATTGAATACATTCTTACTTGTCTTTGTTCCTGTTATATCAGTGTTGATTTACTTGGGTTATCATTCGTTACAACCCGTGTTCTCCCTTTAATGTTCGTACGTTTGTATTTTTATTTCTTTCCGCCGTTGATATTACCTCGTTATCTTTATCTCAATGTTTTATTATCATATCATGTTCATTTCATTTGACCAGTAGGTGTCTTGACTGTTCTTCGTTACTACCCCACCGAGGTTAGTCTTGATACTTACTGGGCACCACCGTGGTGTGCTCATACTACACTTCTGTACATTCTTTGCGTACAGATCCAGATATTGATCGATAGTAGCTGTGCGGGTCGTCGCGACGGAGACTCACGGTAACCTGTTACTGCGTTCGCAGGCCTCGGAGTCACCTTCGTTTGTATTTACGTTCCATTGATTCCTTCTCGTTCTGGAACAGTGTTGTATTTATTTTGTATAATTACTCTTAGAAATGCTTATGACTTGTACCACTAGTTATGGGAATTATAATTTGTTCAGAGAACTTTAATTTAAAGTTAGTAAATATCAATGTTATTTCAGTTTATGTTAGGCTTACCTAGTTTAGAGACTAGGTGCCATCACGACTCCTTCGGAGGAATTTTTGGGTCGTGACATTATGATTTGTCGCACCTTTTAAAATAACAAAAAAAAATGAGTTTAAAAGGTATTGTTTCTTAATAATTATCGTATCTAATAAATACAAAACAAAGCTAGCAAAATACGAAATTCTATTTAACAACTAAAAAAAAGAGACAGAAAAGGAAAAAAAGTAAAACATGAGACGTCACAAAATTTATATGGAAGCACACCATAGCCAATACGTTGGATGGTTAAAATTGAGAAAAGAGAAACGGAAAAGAATTAGTATAAAAAGAGTAGTACTTAATATATTCTTTAAAAAATTAGAAATATTACATTACAATGTAATTATCACCAATTCTCACATTTCCTAGAACTGGAAAATGTAATTGCACCCTCTTAATATACCTAATTCCATGTTGATCAAGTAACAACATAAAATTACTTGAACAAACAAAAATATTAAACTATCTAATTACATTTAGTAACACCCAAAACCAATTCATAGGTGGCTATCCAAACAGGCTCCAAAGACAATGATTATATCTTTCAGTTAACAAATGTGAATCAAATTAAATGAACAACATGTTCACGAGGCTGCGGTCTCAACGAAATTGGTGGTTATTCAAAATATATTAAAAGAAGAAACTTTTTTCATAAAATAATGACACTCTAAACAAGGAGAGATTCCATTATTCATCAAGCTCTTTTGAACCTTCCAATACTTGCCTCGAAAATTCTTAATTGGAAAAAATGAGACACAAAAAAATTAATTTCTAATATAACCAAATGTGTAACTAATTTAAAAAATCCGAGATAAAATTAAAAAGTAGAATCGTTAAAAACATGAAAAAAAATTATACCTAGAATGAAAGTAGAATTTTGAAAACTAAATATATTGTTTGATTTAATCAGAAAATTGTATCTTATTAACTCGCTCACCCTGCTACCGAATTTTAAATTTTGAAATTCTTTATATAAATAAATTTTATACTTTTTGGGTCTTTTTTGGGTCTTAAATATTTGGAGGGCCTAAGGCAAGGACCTGACCTGCTCAATTATGCTGGCCAATTTATTGGAACATATTACTAATAACTGAAATGTCAAAAACAACATTTCTTATATCTGCGAGAAGCAGTGACCAAAAGGCCACATTATGCCCTTACATGTACGTACTGCACGACCATAAAACGTCAAAATTGAAAGAAAAATCTTCCTACATATTTACAAGCATTTGCAGCAAAGAACCCCCCGCAGAAAAAATCTCCCATCCTCATCCCGCGGCCCCCATGTCAGCTGTCAAAATGAACAGACAACAGAAAAGTCCAGAGTTAAATAATCTGAAGACGCCGCAATACTTGAAGGCAGATAAATCAGCAGACTAAATACATGGCTCAAAGCCTCAAACAAATAATACAAATAGTTCTACAATCTTAGCGAAATGTGCTGCAGAATAAAGCTAGCAATCAAGACAGGAAATGTAGTCGAAAAGAAAAATCGAGACAGCAGATTCTTGAGGCATACAGACCTTGGTGTTGTTAGTTGAGGATGGGCCAGAGCGGCCTTTATTGAGGACCAGACAACAATTTCACAGTAGTATTCACAAGTCCATTTGTCAGGTGACTTATGATAAATCAAAAGATCCTTGGCCTTCATTGATAGCATAGAGTAACTTTTTGTACATGATTTCCTGCAGAGTGACGTAAGGCATAAGAAGTGCTATTTGCCGCTCCCAAGAGAGTGAGAAAGAGAGAGAGATAGAGAGTCTTAAATTGCACTACAAAAGCAGATGACTACCCCAGCGAAGCAGATGTGGGGATAAGTTTCTGCAAACCTAGAGCGGATGGATTGGGAGAAATCATACCTTAGTAGAATAGGGAGGCAGTTTCAGGTAGTTAGCACATGTCATCACACTAGGTAGGTCATCGTCTGCAGATTCTGATGGCATATTACCATTTGATGCTGTATTACTAGCACTAGATGAATGCTGTTCCAAAAATACAATGGTAAGTCACCGCAGAGAGAATAAAAAGGTCGGACTTATATTTTAGCTAACTACAACTGTACCTTCCTCACGATTGTCAGCTTAGGATTGAGCACAGCCAGACCACCTGGAGGAAGCCGGGGAGCACCAGTGACAAACTGACAGAACGCTCGTTGCTGCTCAGGAGTGAACTCCCCCATGATCTCTAGTAACTGAGGATCAGCAAATTAAACAGTTGATATCAGTTTGAAGCCAATCGAAGAGACAGAAGAACTAGCTTGGTAATATTAGTCTCAGGTACTACACTTCCACTGACAGCTGAGGGAACTTACATAAACAATAGCGGGACTCTTGGCTGTATATCCATGATCAAATTTGATATGATCTACAAGCGTCTCGGCCTGCATAAACAAAAGAGAGAAATTGGGGAAAAAGCAGGAAACTTTCAAGTATACAAGTATCACAGTGTGCTATACTGGGTTCATGAGAAACAAATGTTACCTTCCATAACTCTCTACGGCCACAAAGCAGGTAGTCCAACTCAGTAGGAGAGAATGTTTGCAGAGCTGAAATGTCGAATACCTGAAAGTTGTGGAGATAAAAAGTTATTTCACTATCTTCAGATAAGTGATCAACTCAGGATGTATCCAGTAACTGGTGAGTTCATTAAGTGAAAGTTACACCAAATTATCAGCTAAAATATCAACTCCTGTATCTAATTAGCTAATAGCATGTTTGGCCATACTTCTCCCAAGGCCAAAAGTGTTTTTTTCTCAAAAAAGTGCTTTTTTTCTCTATCGAGGTGTTTGGCCAAGCTTTTTGGGGAAGCAAAAGTGCTTTTGGGCATAAGCGGGAGCAGAAAAAAATACCCTTAGCAAAATATTGTATATACTAAATAACCTTACTTAGTTTAAACTATTAAGTACTCCATATATAATGACTTTTGGAGTGAACTTTCATATTTGTTGAATGATTTTTCAATATATTTAAAATCTTGAAAGAATAAAGTACTTTATAATATTATTTTCACATTTTACTAAAATAAAATAAAATAAAAACCTCATTATTGTCCTTAATAATAAATACTTGTGATTATATATTTACTTATAAAATATAACTATTAAGTAAATATCTTCATGTCCTTATTCGTAATTTGATACTTAAAAGTGTTTTTTGAACAGCTTGGCCAAACACAAATTATTGCTAAAAAGTGCTTTTCGAAATTGATTAGCCAAACAGAAACTATTTTTCTCCAAAAGTACTTTCCCGAAAAGCATTTTTGGAAACAACACTTCTCAAAATAAGCTGATTTAGCTTGGCCAAACAGGCAATAAATCCCATGATGGAAACTAACCTGATTGAAGCCAGATCTAAATGCTTCCATCTGCCGCGCAATTCCAGTCCTCACAGTGGCATCAACCACCAAAGAAACGTATTCCTCCAAGTTACTAAGATCCACCTGCAAATTCCATTTAAGGTACAAATCAAACAAAATGATCAAAAGAAAAAGGACCCAAAAGAATAGAATGGCATTCCAAGGAAAAGCAGCATACATTCTGATCGCCTGCTTTCAGAACATATTCAGGATAGCCTGGGAGTGTGAAATCTAAACAAAGATCCTCAACTGGAGTCCCACGAAAATGCAAATCACTAATTTTGTCTTGGCCCAGGCCTCCCATTGATTCTATATACTGTTTCCGACTAACAAGAGCTTGCAGCTCTTGCAAAGTCTTTCCCAACTCAGCATCAAAAGAGAGAATATCATACAGATCAAGCTCCTGCAGAGTGCAGTGTTTTAAGCACAGAACCGTTTGAAAAGATATACAAAAAAATTCAAAGGTGGGTGGCAACAATTTGATCTTAGAAGGTATAACGTGCAACACAAAAACCAGAGAGAAATCCTTACTTGGCCAAGGACAAGTTTATAGAATGATGTTGACATAGGGAGGTCCAAAAGTCGCCCATCTTGAAGTGCTTTGGCCATCACACGCCCAAGCAATCTGAAATATTCTATTACCTTGGTGAATTGGTTTCCATCAGCGGTATCAACAGCCGATGGCCAGGGGCGTGGGAATAATCCAAGAGGTGCTTGGACAAGTTCTTTATCTTCCCCGATCAATTTTTCATCCACGCTTACTTCCACTGAATGTTCACTTGATGAGGATATAGAACTTGTCCTCCACATTCCCAGTCCAACTTTTTGCAGATCACGACTTAAAAGGGTATAGAACTCCAGAGTTGGACCCAAACCAGTGCCAACTTCACCAAAATATTCAACCTCAAGAACAGCTTTTTGGCTGGAGTACATCTCCATTACTTTCGCAGCAGAATCAAGAATACGATTTCTAGAGACACGGACTTTCTGGCGCTGTAATCTCCCGACCCTAACTTCTCTCTCATTGGTAGATCCATTACCATCCGCACCTTGTTGTTGCTGAAGCCGATATAAAGCCCTAGATAATCCAAAGGCTGTTGAGTAGAAGTACTGGCGTCGAACCTCAAATGGAAAAAGAAATGGACAGGACCTTGTCAACTGGTAACACCATGATGGAAGAGACCCACTACAAAGGGCTAGAGCATCCTGAATCTGTCGGGCCAACTTTGGAGTGAGCTTACTGTTGACAAATTCCTCCGGAGGAATTTTGACACCAGTAGCACTGAGCTCATCTAAACTCAAATTTTCCCCTTCAGAGAAATCATCAATAACTGACTGGACACGTAACCGTGGGGCCAGCTGGTTTAATCCATCCAGTACACGTAACAGGGCCAAAATGTTGTAAGTAGGATTGGTTTTTTCCATATCACAAGGAAGTTCTCCCTGTAATATACTATCTAACAATGATGCTCGATGAAATGAGGGATCAGCACTGGCACTTGCTGATGAACTAGCTTTGTTAGACTTGGTGGAAGTTGAGCTCCCATCACCTTTGGTAGACCTCTCTGCTTGACTGTCAGCCCTTTGGTATGTGATAGTGTAAATATCACCCCAAAGTCTGCTTCCGTCACTAGATACAAAGTCAGTGCCACCATATCTCTCTTCGTCATCCTCATCAAGGACAAGCTGCCGCTGGATAGCCTGGTAGATAGTCAAGTGCCTATTAAGCTGCTTTCCACCTGCAGAAAATACAAGTCTGGGTGGATCACTAGTGCTAAAGAGAGGGCGTCCATGGCGATCTCTAGCCCCTCTCACACCTCTACCATTAGAAGATGCAAGTCCAGCCATGGCAGCAGCGGCAAATGACATTGCACCCCTTGAACCATAAGAACTCCCACTCCTGAACTCAATGGATTCAGATCCCTGAGCAGAAGCAGCTCTGCTGCTAGAACCACCACCAGCATTTGTCTGGCTATCATTTGCCGTCTGTGCGGCAGGATTCTCCTCTGAAGAATCACCCAATTTAACATCATGAACTTTGTCGGGCATGCAAACAGGAAGAGAATCATCTCTCAACACCTAAAGCATTGGCAACAATTTCAGAAAATCATCTTTAATACAGCTGTGCAAAAAATTAAAAGAGCTGATCAATTTGATCTGTGGAGAAGCCACTGATAACATGCATCTCTCAACGATCTAAGCAATTAGAACAATGGCAGAACTCGAAATTTAAAAAATGAGATTTTAGTAGCTTACATCATCATGGTCATCTTCATCATCATCAGATATATCGTCATCCTCGATGACCAAAGCATCATCAATTTCAACAGGTGACATATCCAACTCATCATCCTAAACATCACCAAAAGCGGCGTAATGCCAAGGTTCATATCGTCATGCAATCAGCAAACAATGAGGAGATGAAAATGTAGGCAGTAAAAATTAGAGAAAACATCAATACTTTAAATAAGGATTTTTCTGTTTCATTCAATATTTTCGAGACTTCAATGTTCAACCAATGTACGTAAGTGATTCATAAATTAACTCGGGATCCAGTAAGCTAAATCATGTCATAATTTATCAGTCAGCATAAATACGTCAAAGAAGAATTAGCAAGATGTGCAAACAAAAGGTATACATTCTTAAAAGAGAAGGACAAGACACTAAAACCCTGGAACTTTCACCTCCCACTAGAAAGGGGACAGGGACATGCTAATGACAGTATATGTAGGATATGATAGTTTAATTGAAGATTTGTATTTTGAAGCCGACATGAAATGGACACATGTCTACAGTGCAAGTTGCACTTAGTCATCAACGGTGAGGAAGTGTAAAAGACATGTAGAATAAAAGTGCATTCTAAACTGATGAATTAAAATTTAGAAGCAAATGTTAGCAGTACACATTGAGAAAGTGATGCACAAGAAGTACCTAACTTGCAGAGTAAACTTCTGTTTGATAAGAACATGATGTTAAATTTTACACATCTTCTTCTGACTTAGGTGTGGGGTAAAACATGACCTTTTGCATATTTGTCTTGTAGGTATAATGGTAACACTCTTTTGAGAATGAGTTTCTTTTTTTTTCAGAATGAGGTATAATGGTAACACTCAATCTTTTATTATTCCGTGTGTTCATTTCCAATTACAAGGATGCTGTCTAGCAGTGATTCCCTTTCTTGCGTTTGATCAATGCAATTCCAAGACATGAAGGGATTCATGAAGCTTACCTACACCTTTGCATATCGTCTACAGCTTCTCTAACTCTTGATTAAGTGTCCATACAAGAATCATCCAGTCAAAATTGACTTTTACAAGGATATGTTCCTAAAAATTTCAGATATCTCTCTAGGTGAGCATCTAAATGAAATGCTTAATACATGAACAACCATGTTGATTAATTGACGATGAAGAACCCGCCATGTGGATGCCTATAACTTCTGACAATATAGGTAAATTTTTTGAGAATCAATGGGTCAAAGTCCAAAATCAATCTAAAAAATTGCAAACTTTCATTTCATACTCCCAAACCACGATATTTATTTGGGAGGGAGGAAGTATTAACTTTCTTCTCTCCTTGAGAGAGAGTTTATCGGAAATAGTCTCTCTACCTTCACAAAGTAGGAGTAAGGTCTGCATATACACTACCCTCCCCAGACTCCACTTGTGGGATTACACTGGGTTTGTTATTGTTGGAGGAAGAATTAACTTTCTTCTACGGGAAAGTTATCCATTCATGTTCAACGGATTTCTCAAGTTTAAATAAAAGAATAAAGAAAGACAATTACAATAAGAGGTCGTTTAGTCACCGGATATCAAATGTTCTATTGGATAAAAAGATGATCTACTAATCGTTATTGGTAGACCATCATGTCCAAGGAGGGCTGCTTTTAAGATGTAGGAAATAGAGAAACATGAGTTTTCTATTTTTTAGTAATGGCGGTACCTTGGTCAGCTTGCGCGCACCTCGACCCTCGACTATTCGAACAGGTACCTGCTGCACCCCACCAACACAGACACCAAGTAACTCTCCCACTGAGGCTCGAGCAAATTGGAAGAGATCACTTGGTTTTTTTGTCTTAGCTAAAATTTGAAACCTAGTCTCCAAGGTTTGCACTCACTTTATTGAGGCAACACCCTTAGGTTAGAGAAACATGAGATTAGGTGAGGAAAGACCATTTTACCCTACTTAAATAGGACGAAAAAAAAATCCTTCATTTAACAGATAGAATAGGGAATTATTTAACCTATAAAAAACAGAGAATTTTAGTTAGGTGTAATAACTGCTGAAGTTGTAGTACTAAATACCAATATTTCAATCATATTTCTCCTTCCCGTTCATTTGCAATTTTTCTCATATTATTTATTCATCTATACTATCTTTCCTGGAATTTGCTATTATTAAACAATTATTCTTCAACAAAGTAAAGAAATGACGAATTTTGCTCCAAAGGTATTCTGGAAAAATGAATCCAACTACTAGACACATGTAATAGAGCGAAAAAACATACCTCAGAACTAGAATCCCCATTCACGGGTTTCACCTCTGCTTCTTTATCCAAGGCTGCTCGTCTTCGAGCAGCATTTCTTGTCTGGGGCCCTCTGCCATCTTCTTGAGCCGGCTTCAGAACAGCCTTTCCTTTGCCCTTGGAAGAACTTCCATTTTTTTCCTGTGGTGGGTCTTTCTTTGCACTGTCATTTATATTAACCGCTGACCTAGATCGTGTACGCCGAGATCCAGAAGCCGGGGTAGAAGTAGATGGGCATGAAGCACCAACTCCTGCAGGGGTGGTCCCAGACTCAGAGTTGCCTACTGATGCAAAGGCCTTTTGTCCAGACTCTACTCGCTGAACTCGAGGCCAAAGAAAGTCTTCAATAGCCGCCAAACTTGCCAAAGGATCAATCAACACAACATTCGAGGAGTAGTCACGGAGGGTCTTGTCCCCTTGAGCTCTGCAAAGGCGAAGCTTAAATGGTTGCGACAAAGCACTTAAACCTGAAGAAAGTCGCGCATTTCCGGTAGATGATTTGGAAGAATGACTCAGTACGACAGGGAACCGCTCCAGCGAAGATAAGGCATTTTGAAGCTTTTGAACCAAAACAGTCATAGGAACCATATTTCCACTATCAACAGTAGCAGGAAGGGCAACTGCGATAAAAGACTTATATCTTCTGATTGCTTGTTGTCGAAGCCTAGACAAATTAGCATCTGAGATTCTTTCCTTGGAAAAAAATCCACATGTAAAATAGTTCAGCAAAGATGCAACAACTCCACTTCCAATGAATTCGAAAGTTGATACACCATCTCCTTTGCTGAGCTCCCCCATCATGGAAGCTACGAGTTCGGCCAAGGTCTCTTCCTTACTGGCAGAAATATCTCCAAGCCGAGGAGCAGAAGCTTTTGATTTTCCTTTAGGTTTAGATAATTGTTCATCAACACCAGAGTTCAACTTCATACTGAGATTCTTCAATCGTAGAAGATCATCAGTAACGCCAACTTCAGTAGCCCCTGAATCTGAAGGGAAGTATTTATCTTTGAAAGATTTAGCACATGCACTGACTGCCATGCGAATGCTAGAACTGGTCTTTGGAATTTCCAAAGGGTTTGGCGGTGATCCACTCCCCGGAACTGTACTCTTAGGATCCTCAATGGAACTTGCATCTGCATTTGAATTATTCCCACGACGTCGATTACGCCTAGAGCGAGATGACCCAGGTATACAATCATTGTCCTTCTCAGCAGATGATGGCTGGGAAGGAGCGGAACCATGGGACGCAGACACTATTAGTGCATCTACAGCATGAACAACACCTTCTCGCACAAAAATCTTGGAAAAAATTCCAGGAAGTTTTTCCATTAAAATTTCTGCTACTTGAAGAGCAGGCACCAGCACTTGGGGATCCTTCCAGGCCAATACTCCAGCCAAAAAACTACAGAGAAATTACAAATGAAGCACTAATTTCACTACAAAAGAAATATCATGCACATAAAAGATTGTTCCATGGATAAACCATTCTCCCCCCAGATCCACATCTGATGAAAATTTTCAAGCTTATATTTTGCTGATATTCATACCTTGATATGTTAGTGATGTTATTTAGAGACTGAATCATATCTGCACTGCTGAAGTACATAAGTTTTCCAATAACCGAGAGACACTTGTGGCGAACTGGACTATTGACACTGGATCCATATACCTGATCAGCAAAACAAGCACAAAGGTCATCTTGTAAATCTCTACCATGGCAGTCGTAAGATGGTGGTAGTAATTTACAATGGATTATGATACCAACCTGGATCAGCACAGGAAGCAGATCCATTCCAAATTGTTGCAGAAGTTCAGGTTGATCATTCAATAACTTTTCTCGAGCTGAAACCTCTTGAGTAGATAGATTCGTCTCCTCCTGTTTGGTAGAACCACTAGCAGAAGATTTCTTCACAACAGATCCTTTAATCAACAAATTAGTGCTGGTTGGAAGAGAGATGGTCCCTTGAGGCAGCGGAGGAAGAAGCTCATTTGCCAGGTTCACGATCTCAAAAATCTAGTAAAACCCAGGAAAATACATTTAAGGTCCATGTTCTTTATCCAAAAAAAAAAAATATTTGTGGTCCTTATATGAGGTAGAAGCAGCATTCAAATGAATCAGTTTGCACGTAGCACAGAAAAGGCAGGCATGTTTTTCGTGGCATTTGCTCAAGCACCAGCTAGTGAAACCAGATGGTCTTTGAAACAAGAGGATCATTTAACCAATAAGCGGGAAGATTGTCATCTTATTTCACAAATAATAGAGTCAACTAGAGGAATAACACACTAGACAAAAAAAATTAAAGCAATACGGTTGTTCACAACATGATCCAAGTGCTATCTAAATTACAACTGAAAGCTCTTAGAATATTTCAGAAAACTAAGCCATATTTATGCTACTAATGTTTAACTGATCTCAGTGACAAACAATTTGAGAGTCTTCAACTACTAATAAAATTTCATAAGAAAACCAATGGTATGTCCTAAACCTTATATTAGTGTTTTACCAATTTTTACGTGATTCACATTCTAGGAATATACATTTGAATATGCACTTGTAATGAAAAGGAAAAAAATTCTAATGAAAAAAACTACACTTGTGAATTATTGTACTTCAAGTCTAACAGCAAAGTTCCTTAGGATGTACTTCAAGTCTAACAGCAAAGTTCCTTAGGATGTACAGCAAAGTTCCTTAGGATGTACAGGAAGTTCCTCAGCAAAGTTCCTGAGGGAAAAACGATAAATAGAAACTTATCAACAATTTTGTACTTGTCAACATGTTCAGCGATTTTTGCCCTCGGAGCTTCAGTTCAAAGTCAAAGATGGTATAGAGGGGACATGTGGTAATCGTATGTCGCGCCTTCGAATCCTGCCGGTTGAACAACGTTTGGTATTTAAGGAGGAGAAGGGTAGAAGGGGCAGGCTCATTATCCACCGAGTTGAAGCTAAAAACAAAATTTCTCTTTCAGCTAAAAAAATTCACCAATATCAGTTGCAATAATGGTGATCCTCCTACTTTATTAAATAAATGGTGATCCAATCCTACACCAGAACATCAAGTAGGTTTTTGGATCAAATTGGTTTGACATTGGAAAAAGAATAGTATTTGAAGTTAAAGTTGAAAAAGAACATTTGAAAATTTAGTTTAGACAAAATAATTTGAGCTTCCTAAGGAACTGACACAATATGGGTAACTCATTCCTGCCTTGGAAATGCAGACCACCACATTGTAATGTCACTACCTTGTTCTCGGACATGATGAATCAAATTGTACCTGTGGATCTGTTTTGATGTGTTTTAGTTGGTTTCTGATTTAATTTATTTGATTTGGATGGTTAATGCACCAACTTTTGGTAATTTTGGTATAAGAATGTAAAAGGTGCATAAGCAGACTATCCAAACGGAAGAAAAAGATCAAGAGAAGTGAACATTTGAGGTTGAATCTGGCACAGGAGTTTGCACCGCAGCCCCAGAAGGCAGGCAAGATAGAGCGGGAAGACTACCAACGCATAGCAAATATGCACTGCAGCCTAAAAACGCAGCGGAACAGGAGCATCGAACATGATATCTTGCTGCAGCACGGAACATGGCGCAGATGGATCGGCTGGTGATTTTATTTTTTTTCGATAAGGCAAATTGTATTAAGATCGACTGGCGATTTGTAAGGATATTTTGGTCTTTTTGACATTCCCCAGCCCTATAAACACATGTACTTGTCCGGTAAGTTGGGTATCTTTAGCCTTGGAGCCATATATTGAAGTTTGAGGGCCAATGAAGGAGAGAGACTCAAATCTCCTAATCAGGTTATCACGTTTTCCAAATCTTCTTTTCTATGATTTATGCTATGAACTCCTTTATGAAGTAATTTCCTTTATAAGCACTTGATGATGCATTAGTTTAGACTTTAGGTTCTTGAATTGACATTCTCCAGCCCTATAAACACATGTACTTGTCCGGTAAGTTGGGTATCTTTAGTCTTGGAGCCATATATTGAAGTTTGAGCCAATGAAGGAGAGAGACTCCAATCTCCTAATCGGGTCGTCACGTTTTCCAAATCTTCTTTTCTATGATTTATGCTATGAACTCTCTATGAAGTAAGTTTCCTTTATAAGAACTTGATGATGCATTAGTTTAGACTTTAGGTTCTTGAATTAATACCTACTATGTGTGTTTGACGGTGAACCCTTCAAATCAAATCGTAATTTACTCGAGAAAGAAATTAAGAGGAAATCATGTGCTTGAATAGTTCTCATAGCGGCTCTCCTATAGCCCGTTTATCCGAGAGAAGAGTTGGTTGCAGGAGTGTGTTATTGGAATTGGAGTATTCAGGAGAAGCTACATTGCTATCTAAAATCCATCACTATAAACATACACAAATTGAACTACTAATGTGTGTCTAGAATCTTTATGCTATAGTTGTTCGAGAGACGACTCAGAATAATTGGTTATCGGAATAGGCGATTATACTCATGAGAGTAATCAATATTTATTCTAAAAAGATATATGTATTAATCAAGGAGTAAAATCTAAACAAACTATATAAGTCTCTACTTCTTCCTCCTTACCAAAAAAGAAAGTCTCTCCTTCTTCCTCCAATAGTTCTCTTTAATCTCGGTTCAAAAATATAGATCATTTTAAATATTTGTTTTTTGGACATTAGAACAAAGTTATTGGATTTTAATTGCTTTCAACTACCAAGAATAAATTATTTAACTACTCCAGTCCTTGTGGGATCGATACATAAATGAAACAATATTTGGCAAGAACAGGCTTTATTTTTTAAAATTGGTGTTTTGCGCTCTTAGAACAAAGTGTAGGATCAGCAGCTCACCAAGATAAGGTCAGGAGTGGGGGGTCATCTACCAGGCATTCTTCTCATCTTGTTCCTATTATTGTTACTTTATCTCTTTGGTGGGCAAGCGAAGTTTCCATCTACGTGATTTAATAAAATATAATGCTGGAACTTTATCAAAGAATGAAATGTAGAGTTGGAAAGCTCCAGATATAATTTCTGGTGTATTCCTATCAAGAATGAGAAACTTCTCATAAAACATCTCTTCCCTCCTACAGAGGGACTGACCCGCAAAAGAAAAGGAGCTAACTTAAGACTACAAAGTATAGCAAAAGAATCTAACCTATTTGAATCCGATTATTTTCCAACACACTTTATCCGCAGGCAAAACATACTAAAAAGTCACTTTGTCTTTCTATGCTACAAATTTCTTATACCCAACATGAGCGACTTGTGACAATTTATTTACAAGACAAGAAAATGCTAGCAATTATAGCATGAATGAAAACTAAAAGTACGATATATACCTGCTCCGGAGGTTTGCTCAAGGCAGGTGAAACAGACACAGAGGCCACAAGACCAGAACCTGATAGAATATCCTTGAGAATTCCACTGATACCAAGCAGCAGTAAAGTTTTAGTTCCTAGTGGAGAGCCACTGGCACATGTCGAAAGAAGCCGGATTAAACCCTGCAAGCGTCATCAAGTCAGAATACAGCTATCAAGATTGTAAATGCCCGACATATGGAAGAGTTAAACGTACTGTGTAGGTTGACGTGCTGAGTGAAGCTTGACCACCTCCAGAGTTACTGGTTGAGATAAGTGATGCGGCTTGGGTAACAAGTCCGTGATTGCAAAGTTCATCTAGCTTCTCGGGGTATGATGCAAATGATTCGGCAATACGGGTCAAGCAGATGGAAGCATGCTCTAATACCTGCAGACACATCCAAGCACCAAGAGAAAACATTAAAAAAAGTGAAGTTTAACCAAACTAGGAGGGGCCAGATAAGAGATCTTCCTACAATGGGAGCATATAACATGATAATGAATTCACCTTTGCATCATGATATTGAAGGAGATTTGTCAAAAGCGGAACAGCTTCCATGACAAAGTCAGCAGCATCTGAAGGAAGCTTCTTGCACATATTAGCAGCAGTTGATAGTGCTACTCTCTGTTTAAGGACGAAAGATGTTAGAAATAATTGTATATGTACTAAAGGAGCTGGAAGTTTCTTATTGAACTCCCATCAAAATCATGATACAAGATATTCAAAGATTCCACAAAATCGTGAAAGGGATTTTTGTACCTGAACACCAGTGGAAAAGAAGTCGAGATAAGAAAGCACAGCCATCAGCGCACCAGCCCTCAAGCAAGCAGTTGGGTGTTCCTGAGATATCTTCTTTAGAGCTTGCAAAGACTGTCAAAGGTGAAACATTAGCATTACAGCTAAAAAGGACAATCCTTAGCAAATAAGCATAATGATTCCACGTAGAAACAGAGAGTTGCACTTAAGGTCATTTCATTCACGGCCTAGTTAAGCAAGGATTATAATATTCGGAATGTGAATAATAGTTATGGATGAACTATGCTGGGAGTATCACCATGAATTCCTTTTCCTTGTGGGACACATAAATGTTCCGCGTCAAACTAATTCACTCACCTGCTCAGCCAAGTCCATGTATTCAATAGTAAGCAGCCGAGCTACAAAGCATGATACGGCTCCATAATGGACAACAGCGGCACAAGAAGAAGGTAGAACATCAACCAAGTGGGTAAGAGCCCGGGCCGCAAGAAGCATAATGTCAGGATTGCTCTCGTGATTCAACAGCCCAACAAGCACAGGTACGAACGAGTCCACGGAAAATGTGCTCAGTGAATCTTCCGTTCCAATAGAAAGCATCTCACACAGCTGAGTCAGAGCTTCTACTTGTTTCCCTTCCTCACCATCCGCCCTTAAACCGGACAATATCTTCTTGAGCCGACCACTCTGATGGGACGAAGACGCAGACCCCATTGCAGAGCTGGGGAGTAAATCATCCAATCCAGCACCTAGTTTCCTAAGAAGTCCTTGAAGTGCACTACTTGCTGAAGTCAAATTTTGGTGCAAAATACCAACACCGCCTTCGCTATCATTATCTTCGTCCTCACCACCACCGGAATCTATGTTCAATCCTAGACTCCTCTCAGCCTCCCTATCCCTATCCCTATTCTTATCCCTAACCCTAACTTCATGCTCTTTCTCCTTACCTTTATCCAAATTATTATTATCTTTATCGGAACCATGACTGGGGTTCTTACCACGGCGGGTTCGGGTACCCGACCCGGAAGATTCGTTTGTGGAGTCCATGGGTGTAGATGAGTCCTGGGAACGAGTTGAGATGCGAGAACGAATTGAGATCGATGCAGACGCGGCAGCGGGAGTTGAATTGGCGGTGGAAGTAGCGGCGGCAGTGGAGGAGAGACGAGCACGCTTAGCGGCACGGGTGGTGGGACCAGCAGAAGAAGATGAAGAAGGCGCTGATGAGGTGGCCTCCGCCCGCTTCCGGCTCCGAGTTTCCATACAAAACCCAAAACCCCCTTCAAAACTGCGAATCACCTCGCCGATTTAATTAAATCGGCGATCAGACACTTTCCGATTCGGATATCATCGTCGTATATCAGAAACCCTAATTCACAAAATTGAAACGGTTTTCAAGCAAAAGGGATAAAAAAGATGCGATCTTTATTGATTTTAGCTAAAATCCCCAAATCACAATCTATTAAAAGTCCCAAATCAGTATAATCAGAACAGTCGAAGTCCAATGAAGTGCTTTGAGTAATCAACACGTTTGTTTCGTAGAGCGATATACGACTCTGAGTCTGAGAGGAGGAATATAACTGAGAAAAGGCAAGATGGAGAAAGCTAAATAGAGAACCCTAATTCTATAAATATTTTTGTGTCTGTTGAATTTTTTATTTTTTCCTTCCCCCAAAAGATCGAATAATTTGCTTTTGGTTCCTTTTGTAATTCCAATTCTTTTTATTTTTTAAGTTTTGCTCCCTTTTCTTTTTTCTTCACTTTATTTTCTTCTTTTTCCTTCATTTCTACAGATTGTATGTCAGACGACGCTTTTGGCGGTGACTACAGTACGAATTGGTTCTAAATCGCTTTATACGGGTTTTACACGGAGTTGGACTTTGCTTTTCAATTTGGTTCTCTATTACGTACTTGTTTTTAATTTGCTTTTCAGATGGTGACGTCTTCTTGCAAAATTAGAAGAAGAGATTTTGGAAGAATATCACTGCTTTTTGCAAAGACTATTTTTGAATCAAACACCTAGAAAGAATATTTAGAAAAAATTGCAAAATCTTTTTCAAATTTTGAAGCGAAAACTTGTCGTCCATTAATTTTGCACTCTTTTATTGACTAAAGGTTTTTTGGGGTGTCGCGTGTGATGCCAAGGCACAAGCCAAGAGTGACAATGTCGCAAATAGAAGTTGTTTGAGTGTCTCGTGCGAGGCCAAGGCCTATGTCAATGGCCTGAGGTCGGCCGTGGCATGCCTATGTCAATGGCCCAAGGTCGGCCGTGACATGCAACTGTAGGCCAAGGTCGGCCATGGCATGCCTATGTCAATGGTACAAAGTCGGCCGTGACATGCCATTATGGCACAAGGTCGGTCGTGGCATGCCTATGTCAATGGCCCGACGTCGGGCCTGACAGGGCGTGGCCATGGCACGATGTCGGGTGTGGCCATGGCACGGCGTCCGGCGTGGCCATGGCACGACGTCGGGCGTGGCAGGCTGCCATGGCACGAGGCAGGGCATGGTCGTGGCACGTTGTAGGGCGTGGCATGGCACAAAGTCGGGCGTGGCAAGCCGCCATGGCACGAGGCAGGGCGTGGCCATGGCACGACGCAAGGCATGACCGTGGCACAGTGTCGGGCATGGCAGGGCGTGGCCATGGCACGACGCAGGGTGTGGCAGTGGCACGAAGTCGGGTGTGGCAAGGCGTGGCCATGACACGATGTGGGACGTGGAAGGCGGTCATGGCACGATGTCGGGCGTGGCAAGGCATGGCATGACGCAGGGCGTGGCGGGGCGTGGCCATGGCATTATACAGGGCATGGCCATGGCACGACATTGCACCACGTCGCACCATGTCGCACCACGTTGCACCATGTCTAGTATTAGCCCAATGCTTAGCAACATGTCAAGCGTAGTGATGCGTGGTGGTTGGCGGCGACGGTTCGAAATTAGGTGGCTTTGGTAAAAAGTTGCGGCAGTTTGTGCGACAGTGACCGACGACAGTTGGTTAATGCTTGGTGGTTTGAAATTGGAATCGTTTATGGTGGTTGTGACGATAGAGGTGCGACATTATTATTGGCGGTTCCTGCTGGGGTTTGTTAGTAATAACAAAAGAGGTGTGAACAAAAATGGTGGAAAAAGAAACGGAGGAAAATGAAATTTTGAATTAGTTCACTTTACTAATGAACGTTGTCCCTCATTGGAAAAAGGAAAGAAAATCTTTGTGCTTACATAGAGAAGCACATCTTCTAGCTCTTAAAAAGTTAAGAAGAAATGGTGCCTCGCGCCGTCGTCGTCGCTCGCTCGCTCGGAATCTGTGTGCTTATATAGATAAGTACATTTTCAAGCTCTTAAAGAGTTGTGAAGTGGTGCCTCGCGTCGTCGTCGTCGTCGTCGGTCGCTCGCTCGGCTTCGGCTTTGCCTTCGGTCAATTGATATGATTGATTTATAATTTTTTGGACCAAATTTATTTTCTTTTTCCATCATTTAATATTTTCTTTTCTAATATTTTTTTGCGGAAAAAATATCGCGAAATCATTGTCCAACGGTCGAGTTCGCGAACAAACATTCCGTGCAACAAAAATTTAAAACTACCGAAAAATCTGAAATCTGTCCCCTCAATCTTCTGCATTCTGCATTGGTTTTCAAAAGCAAAACGTAAGCATTTTTGTGTGATTTGCATCACCAATTGAGTTCGGCGGAGTTCTGTGATTTGAAGTGCCGCTATCACAGAATAGTTATTCTGTTCTATCATAGGAGGAATTAATCTGTACCTTGGGCAACTGTGAGGGGATTAAATTCCTTAAGGACACACAAGGAAATTGTGGGCTCGAAATTTTTTGCTGTTTTGTTTTCTTAAACTAACGATCTTCTAATTTTCTGGTTTTGAATACAATGTACTAACAAGCTTAAGGAATTTAATATTCTATAGTCATCTTACTTTGTGGTTTGGTAGACTAAAATCATACTGATTTTCTGATAGGTTACAAGTACTTTGGGCATAAGTACTTTTCTTTATGTTTTGATGATCTAACAAACTTACCATCCAGAACCAGATAAGGAACCTATTATACATTTACAAGACCTTAAGATCACAAAGTTCCAGGTTGGGATCCAGCGTGAGATATAACTTAACTCTTCAGAGGGAAGGAACAGCTGAGGGAACAGGTCCCTACCAGTTCCGGAGGAGACTGTAGGAAGTCAGCTCTCCAGCTGGAAAGTTGTTGCCTGCACATGCTACTGTACAGGAACAGTGCAGCAGTCAACTTTCTTTGGAAGGCTTTTTACCTACCTTGCTTACATCATTGTAAGTGATGGCACACATGTATAAATAAAATCAAGGAAGATGAAACAACTTACTTCATGAGAGAACAAAATAAGGGATCTGATACAATTAAGTTCCCTTGCATTCAGAATAACTAGTTAGATGTCAGGTTCAATTCTCAATGAAATCAACTAAGGAAACAGCAGAGGGACCTGATAGGGATCAGTTTCCCTTGTCGTTGTACAGTCAACTCTACAGCTGTAAAAGCTGTTGCAATGTACTGTCTAGCTAGCTGTTGCACTGTTCCGTCTGGTAGCAACACAGCAGTAGCTTGCTAAGGCCAAACTAAAGGGCACTTTATTGCATCATCCTTGATGACATCACACACGCATATTATCAACATGAGGCAAGGGATTTCATCTTTTCAACACTTGCAAAATCAAAAAGAAAATATTCTCTCAAGTGCTAGCCAAACCTCTCTCAAGAACAAAGTTGCTGCAACCTCAAGGACCAGATCCAAAGATTGAAGATATCTTAAGTCCTTAGGTTTGTTGAATCTTTGTTATTTGTTATTTGTTGTTCATTTGTAACTCCTACTTAGCTTAGTTAGAAGCACTGTGTTGAAAACCCTTTGTGTTTGTGTCTTGGCTAGAGTTAGTCGAGTTGTGAAGTCTTTGTAATAGAGTTATTACAAAGTGGCTTGTAATAGTGTTGTTACAAGTTAGTGAGTGATTAAGGCCTCATTATTTTTTTTAAGATTAAGACGTCTGAATCTGAATACATATCTGAATATCAAAATGTGTATTAATATTAAGACATCTGAATTTGAATACACATCTAAATATATTAAGATGTATATTAAGATCCGAATAGAAATAATTAAGACTGTTTGATTTTTAACATCTGAATGTATAAAATTTATCTTTATCGAAAATTAATAAACATAAAATTCAAATGAAATACTAACTAATCTAAAATTCTATCAATAAATTATATAGTTTTTTAAAATACGATAGTTGCTGGTGGTGATGGCTAACGGGTGGATGCCGGCTAGAGGTGGTGTTGGTGGTAGTTTTGGTTGATGATGGTGGTTCATGCTAGTAGCTAATAGTGATTGGTAGTGGTGACGATTATGATAGGGGATGGTGGTGGTAGGTGGTGATAGTTAATAATGGCGGGTGGTGGTAGTAGTTGTGACTGATGAAGGTGGTGGTTGGTGGTGGTAGGTTATAATGATGGGCAGTGCCGGCTGTGGTTGTTGATGGTGATGGGATGGTCAGTTATGGTAGTTGAGGTAGATGAATGTTGATAGTGGGTGAGAATGATTATGATGGTCGGAGTGGTGGGGATAGTGGGTGGTGATGGTCGATAATGGTGGCGACTATGATTGAGGATGATGGTGGCATGGTGGTAGTGGTGGTGGTGGTTGAGTATGGTGATGGTGGTGGCATGGTGGTAGTTGATAATGGTAGGCGGTGGCGGCAGTTAATAATGAATATGTGATAGCATCTTAATGAAATCAAGTCTCTGTTATAGATCTTAATCATGCAGGCCTATTCAGACCCAATAAGTGGTTGTGAAATAAAAAAAACAAACACGCTTAATGATTAAGATATGAATAATTAAGATTCAGACTTTAAAAATAAAAGCACTTAATGTGTGAGATCTGAATGATTAAGATTTAGACCTCCATTAAGTGCAAACAAATGAGGCCTAAGTCTTTGTAATAGAGTTATTACAAAGTGGCTTGTAATAGTGTAGTTACAAGTTAGTGAGGGATTAAGAGGTTAATTCCTATGTTACAATAGGTTGTAATCTAAAGATTGCTCAGTAGTGAAGTTGAAATCCTACACGGGTAGGTCGTGGTTTTTAATACCGTCGAGCTGGGAGTTTTCCATGTAAAATTCTTCTGTGTTCTTTATTTACTGTCGATTTACAGTGGGAACAAATAGAGAACGTGATTTCCTATATTGACGGTTTGTTGCTTACAGTGGGAACTGATAGAGAACCCGGTTCTCTATACAATTTGGTGGACGCTTTGTTTCTATCAATCGGTATCAGAGCGGGTTCTTTCTAAAAGGTTAACACCTAGAAAGGATCTACATGGCTGCTCCACCAAACTTCGAGGAAGGACAATCAACGTACAGACCACCAAGATTCAACGGTCAATACTATGGTTGGTGGAAAACAAAAATGCATTACTTCATAATGGCTGAGGACTCCGAGCTTTGGGATGTGATTTGTGATGGTCCCTTTGTCCCTATGAAGGCTGTTGGAGAGGGAACAAGGACTGTTCCAAAAATAATAAAAGAATACAATGGTGCTGACCGAAAAGCTATTGAGAAGAACTTCAAGGCGAAGAAGATTCTTGTGTGTGGTATTGGACCAGACGAGTATAATCGTATCTCGGCGTGTGAATCTGCCAAGGAAATCTAGGAAGCTCTTCAAACGGCTCACGAGGAAACTACTCAGGTAAAGCAGTCCAAAATAGATATGCTTACAACTGAGTATGAACTCTTTAAAATGGAAGAGGATGAGTTCATTCAAGAGATGCATACCCGTTTCATCTCCATAATCAATGAGCTTCATTCACTTGGTGAAATCATTCTAACCAACAAGCTGGTCCGGAAGATACTCAGTGTTCTACCAGGTTCCTGGGAGAGCAAGGTTAATGTTATCACTGAAGCCAAAGACCTGCAGAAGCTGACTATTGACGAGCTTATTGGAAATCTCAAAACATATGAGATGAAGAGAAAGAATGATCTTGAAAGAAGAGAGCCCAATGATGTGAGGAACCTGGTTCCCAAACCTGCCCTCACTGACTCAAGTAGTGATGAATCTGAAATGACGCATCTCACTCGAAGATTTCAAAAGATGGTTCATAAAAATGGTGGGATCCCAAAGAAAGGAAGTTACCGCAGAAATTTCAAAGGAAATGATTGTTGTCATAAGTGTGGAAAGCCTGGACACTTTATTAAAGACTGCCCTCTTCATAAGTAGGATCATTACAAAACCAACATTGATAAGGCAGCTAAAAGGAACCCGGTTCCTGACAGGAAATTCAAAAGAATAGATGTTGCTGACAACATGGTGAAGCAAGCTTTGGCTGACTGGGGAGATTCCTCCCGTGAATCTGAAGGTGAGGATGACCAAGGAGATGCATCTATGATGGTTGTTGACAATGAATATGAGTCAATCTTTGCACTCATGGTTAAATCTGATGATGACGAGGACAAGGAGGAAGATGAGGTAAGTTTTTTTGATGTTCAAAGAAATTTAAAAACTTACTCTAAGAAAAAAGTTGATGTCCTTAGCAAATGTGTTGGTTGATGCCTATCATAGCCTCACTAATGAGAAAAATGCTTTAATAGAAGAAATTGGCGACATAGAACAAGAGAGGGATGATATGATCGTTTTCGTTGTAGACTTGAAGGAACAAGTGGAAGAAGTACTAGAGAACATAACTTGTTGAAAAAACAAACAAAAAAATGGATGGAAAACACTAAGGGTAAAGAAGTGGCTAGTGAGGCTCAACTTGAGCTTGAGAGTGAGCTTAAGAAAGTTAAAACAAGTCTTGTTGCTGAGCTTGAAAAGAATAGACAACTTCAGGAGGAATTAAAAAAGGGTTAAAAATGATCCTGATAAGTCACTTAAATGGACCCGGTCCTCTGATGTAATAACGTCGATGTACATGAGTAACGGTGGAAACATGCAAGGAATCAGGTTCCAAAAGGCTAAAACCTCCTATAATCCCCATAGCAAGTATGTAACTGTGGCTGATAATAGGTTGTGCACTCACTGTGGTCAAACTGGTCATTACAAGGACTCTTGTAAAGATAAAATTCAGTCTCTACAGAAAAATAAAGTTTTTGTTGAAAAGAAGCATACTGTTGAGGAACCTAGTCCTCTGAGAGGAAAATATATGTTGCATGCATGGGCAAAAAGAAGTTTGATCCACCCATTCTATCTTTGTAAGGGACCCAAGCTGGCTTGAGTTCCTAAGTCTAATTAGTGATTTCATGTGCAGGCTGGAGTGAGAGGTAGCAGTCAAAAATGATACATGGATAGCGGCTTCTCTAAGCATATGGCTGGAAGAATGAATGAGTTCCTCTCACTCTAGGCTTTCCAAGGTGGGAGTATGTTTTTCGAAATGGCAAGAAGGGCTATATTCTTGGTGTTGGAAAAAGTGGCAAAACACTCTCCCATGCAAATTGAAAATGTGTACCACGTGAATGACTTGAACTATAGCTTGTTGAGTGTGTCTCAAATCTGTGATAAGGAAAAATGAAGTGAAGTTCTTGCCCAAATATTGCATTGTCACCAATCTCAAAACTGGTGAAGTGGTGTTGATAGACAAAAGGTTCAATAACATCTATGTTGCAGACCTTGATTCACTTAATGGTGGTGATCTAACATGCCTAAGTGTTATTGATGATGATGCTGAGTTACGGCGTAGATGACTGGGGCATGTGAGTTTTTATTTGCTGAACAAGTTGGTTATGGAGGACCTGGTTCATGGGCTGAAGCGGTCAACACTTCCTGTTACTTGATTAACAAGTGCATGATCAGGTCCCTTCTCGAGAAGTCTCTCTATGAACTGCTCAATGGGAGAAAACTCAAGCTAACTTACCTGAGAGCCTTTGGATGCAAAATGCTTTGTTCTCAACAATGGTGGCTAAGGGTCACATAACAAAAAAGATGAATATAGAGAATTCACAAATGCTCCTGGTGAAGCTATAGATACTGCAAATGGAAAGACTGATTTGATGTATCAAGTCAAGCAGCGCAATGTAGAAGATACAGCAGAATCTCCAAAAGGCACACAGGGACCTAGTCCCTCAACGATTGCTGCTATGAAGGAAGGGTACAATGCCAAAAAGTGTTTTTCGGTAATATCTAACTCAAAGCTATACTGTTACAGGTATACACATATGGCAGTTTCAGGATAAAACAAGTAAGAGTGACATTACATTTCTAGAAGTCTTTGCTCAAATTTTCAAAAACCGTCAAGGAACCTAGTTTCTGCGACTCAGGTTAGTAGTCCCTCCAATACTTATATGCCTTTTTAAGCTGCTGAAGTGTCATGTCATTAATTTATACCGGCCTTTCTCCTGCCTCTCTCCTGTTTTATGAAGTCCAAAATGTTAAATCTCTTCTGAACTGACTCGTTGCCCCAAAAAAACACTTCTCTGTCTTACACCTAACCAAAACCGATTCTTTTCTTCAAAACCAAAATCTACCTTGTCTAAAAAAGAATCCATCTCTCCAAATATGCCATAAGTGAACCCAACTCTATCACTTTCCAAAATCCTAACTCCATCTGAATCAAAAGCCCAATAATCTTTGGTAGATTTTGATGGAAGTATAACTGAAAGGGAACATGGGTAGATCTAATATTCTAGAGCGTGAGGCTGAAATTGTTGCTGGATTTGTGGAATCTTGAAGGATGGAGAAATTTGTAAATGTGAGAACTGAATGAGGGACCTGATCCCTTAAGTCCTTCTCAGGAAGTCAATTTTAATGATGATCTTTTTCTTTTTGAGTTCTGTGTTTAAGCAAACTTCCCATCCAGTAAAAAGGATTGATGAAAAGTAAGCTGATTAGTGATGAAGTGGAGTGACCAGCTGATGTGATTTGAGGCCTCGACTAAGATCGTATCATGTTTTAGGATGTGTTGGTACATTTGGTTAAGGTCCCGGGGGGTCATCGGGTGGATTTCGGATAGTTTACGGTTTCGATATTGGACTTAGGAAATTTCTGGGTTGCTGGTTCTGGTGCGTCGCATTTGCGAATTTTGGTACGCAGGTGCATGACACCTTTTGGGAGTTTGGTCATTTCTACAACATNATACTGAGTTTGCCAAGTTAGTTTTTATATCGTTGCCGAGTTTTGAGACTATAATTATTGTTTCAGCTATTTCTGCATGAATATTAGGCTTACCTAGTCTTTGTGACTAGGTGCCATCACGACATCCTACTTAGGGAAATTAGAGTCCTGACAAGTTAGTATCAGAGCTCTAGGTTTATAGTTGTTATATGTCACAAGAAGTTTAGTGAAGTCTCGCATATCGGTACAGAGACATCTGTACTTATCTTCGGGAGTATGTGGAACTGTTAGGAAAAGTTTCACTTCTTTAATTCCTTATCGTGCGAATTTGTTGACATCATGATGACGAGGACAAGGAGGAAGATGAGGTAAGTTTTTTGATGTTCAAAGAAATTTAAAAACTTACTCTAAGAAAAAAGTTGATGTCCTTAGCAAATGTGTTGGTTGATGCCTATCATAGCCTCACTAATGAGAAAAATGCTTTAATAGAAGAAATTGGCGACATAGAACAAGAGAGGGATGATATGATCGTTTTCGTTGTAGACTTGAAGGAACAAGTGGAAGAAGTACTAGAGAACATAACTTGTTGAAAAAACAAACAAAAAAATGGATGGAAAACACTAAGGGTAAAGAAGTGGCTAGTGAGGCTCAACTTGAGCTTGAGAGTGAGCTTAAGAAAGTTAAAACAAGTCTTGTTGCTGAGCTTGAAAAGAATAGACAACTTCAGGAGGAATTAAAAAAGGGTTAAAAATGATCCTGATAAGTCACTTAAATGGACCCGGTCCTCTGATGTAATAACGTCGATGTACATGAGTAACGGTGNTGTGCTCTTCCGATCTAAAGAATCCATCTCTCCAAATATGCCATAAGTGAACCCAACTCTATCACTTTCCAAAATCCTAACTCCATCTGAATCAAAAGCCCAATAATCTTTGGTAGATTTTGATGGAAGTATAACTGAAAGGGAACATGGGTAGATCTAATATTCTAGAGCGTGAGGCTGAAATTGTTGCTGGATTTGTGGAATCTTGAAGGATGGAGAAATTTGTAAATGTGAGAACTGAATGAGGGACCTGATCCCTTAAGTCCTTCTCAGGAAGTCAATTTTAATGATGATCTTTTTCTTTTTGAGTTCTGTGTTTAAGCAAACTTCCCATCCAGTAAAAAGGATTGATGAAAAGTAAGCTGATTAGTGATGAAGTGGAGTGACCAGCTGATGTGATTGTGGAAGAGAAAATGGAGTGTAAAAAAATGGAGAAAAGAAAGTTGGCTGAGAAAGATGCAGCAGATGATAGCGGTAAACAGACCGAGAAGAAGAGGAGGGAGAAACAAGTGAGGAACCTGGTTCTTTACAGAAGCAAAAGGTTGAGTCATTAGGTTTGGAGAGATAGAAGACTCTGATGTCTCAAAAACTGCTGTTAGGCAAAGTGTTAACTCTGATATTGCTGAAAAATAGAGGAACTTATTGACATTGTTGAGTTCCAAAAATAGAATCATCTCTTTGTCCCTCCAAGTCCCAACGTTTATGAAGAAGAAGTAAAAACTTCTATATTTTATGTGATACTCTGATGTTATATGTGCATGGGACTGAGTTTGTTCTTGATGAGAAGAAGCTTGGGTAGATTCTTGGTGCTCTAATTGATGATTCAGCCTACTCAAATAGGTTGAGAAGCAAGTTCTCGTGGACCCTTAGCAGAATAGAATGCTAAGTTGAAGGGTGAGAATGAAAGATTGAGGAAACAGGCGGAGGAACTGAGAGAGCAGATGATCACTGATCAAATGAGAGTAAATGAACGAATGGAAAAGCTCATCAAGGCCTTAGCCCATTACTTTTCCTCCTGCCCAGTGATCCATGTCTTTCACTCCTTCCAAATTCCCTTGAATTCTTATCTTCTTTTGATCCCTATATTTGATGACATTGGTACTTTAGTTGTTTAAATTGTCATATTATGTATTGTTAAAACTACTGTGCTTTTATTATAATTACTCTACTATAGGCAATCACTCTATTTTGTGCAATGACATTCACTTATTGTTCTTGTTATTGTTTATGCTGTGTTGCCCAAGTGGCATGAGTTAATGTTGCTGAACTTCTTTTTGGCTGTGCTTCTTCTGTTATTCTTTTCAATGATGCCAAAAGAGGGAAGTTATATAGGTGTCAACATGCGGGAGGAACAAAATCGAATTGATATGTTGTGTTGTGCATGAAAGATAGCTCTGCTTCGAAGGGGAACGTTGCTGATAATATGTTGATTATAGGTCTAGTCCGCAGGGAAACATGTGAGGATTTGGTTCCCAAGAGGAATATTAATTTTGGGTTTGTCATCATCAAAAAGGGAGAAATTGCTCTAAGTTACGCTATGTCATGTTTTGATGATGACAAACGTTCTCAAAGAACTAGGTAAGGACCAGATGTGATCAATACATTCAAGGAATCTGATTCTCAAGGGGAATATTAATTCTGGGTTTGTCATCATCAAAAAGGGGGAAATTGAAAAGTTATTGTATTTTGAGTTTTGATGATTTGCCAAACAGTCTTTAGGAACCAGTTGTGATCAGTTCCTTAGGTTTGGTTCTTAGGGGGGGATATGACTGATTCGTAGGGGGGACAATGTGGAGATCCGGTTCTCAGTGGGAATATCAATTCTAAGTTTGTCATCAACAAAAAGGGGGAAATTGACAGGTTACAAGTACTTTGGGCATAAGTACTTTTCTTTATGTTTTGATGATCTAACAAACTTACCATCCAGAACCAGATAAGGAACATGTTATACATTTACAAGACCTTAAGATCACAAAGTTCCAGGTTGGGATCCAGCATTGTCACAACCCTAAACCCGGACCCCATCGTGATGGCGCCTCTCGTGAAGACAAGGCCAGCCGACACATTCCCATTCCAATCTTAAGTAGTAACATAATAAGTATTAAGTCGTAAACATGATAAAATCTCAAAAATAAGCAATTAACATTATAATTTGCGGAATTAAAAACCAACATAGCCCTAACCGGGGTGTCACTAAGGTCTGAATACAACTAGAGTCAAAAATGTACTAAATACGGTCTAATGAAATTGAGAGGGAGAAAAGCAGTGCTGCGAACGTCGGGCAACTACCTTGCTAAACTCCGATGACTCTGCCTCTGAGTAACCAATACCCGCTACCCGGTTCAGAAATACCTGAATCTGCACATAAGGTGCAGGGAATAAAGTGAGTACTTCCAACTCAGTGAGTAATAAAAATAAATGAAGACTGATTAATATAAAGCCACGTAAAGCACAACATTAAGCTACAAGGGCATAACAAATCAGTGAATATAATTCAGCAGTGAAATCTCATAAACCTCTCTTAAACAGTTAAACAATATACAGGAAAACCACTAATAAGTAAACACAAAATAACTGCCGCTCGGGCACAGTATCAACAGAGTCAGTCCCTCGGGCTATATCACAGAAAAACACCAGCCCCTCGGGCTATATCTCATATCACAATGGGTACCCGCACTCACTGGGGGTGTACAGACTCCGGGGGGACCCTTTACGGCCCAAGCGCATAATCAAGCCATCTCGTGACATCATAAACAGGCTCTCGGCCTCATATAAATCTCAAGCCACCTCGTGGCGTACAATCTCAGGCCCTCGGCCTCATTATCATAATCAATGTATCACTGTTGTGGCGTGCAGCCCGACTCAAATGTATCCTCACAACACAGGCCCTCGGCCTTACTCAGTTAGAATCTCATAAGCCCCTTGGGCCACAGTAAAATATGAAGCTCAGCTCAAATACCTTTGAAAATATCATTTAATGTGTTTAAAATAGAGTAATACAGCTGAGTCTTTAAAATAATAAAATATAGTATGACTGAGCACCGGTATGAAATCAATCAGTGAGGAAAAATATCATTTAAAAATTCCCTTAAGGGTTCAAACAGCTGGCACGAAGCCCACATATGGCATTTAGCCCAAAATATAATAATATTAAATAATTAACTATTAAATACGCAGTAAAATAATCATTCGGGATGGACTAAGTCACAATACCCAACGGTGCTCTACCCCACGCTCATCATCTAGCGTGTAAGTCACCTCAACATAGCCGTACGCTGTAAAATTCCGGGGATTCATACCCTCAGGACAGCATTTAAAATCATTAATCACCTTAATCCGGCCCAAAATCTAGCTTGAAATGCCTTTTCCCTTCGAAACGACTTCCGAGTGCTCCAAATATACCAAGTTCAGATTTTTTTATCATCAAATTATGCTAAACGAATGAATTCCAATTGAAAAATATTGAATTTAAGCACAAAACCCGAAATCAGTCAAAACCCGCCCCCGGGCCCGCGTCCTGGAACTGGACAAACTTTATACCAAAATGTTCTTCATCATCTCACAAGTCCGTACATATAAAGAACTCGAAAATCGGAGTTCGTTTGACCCCTCAAATCATCCCTGGAAGGTCTCATAATCTCAAGCCATAACTCAACCTTTTTCTACTGATTTTCATGAATTAAACACTGATATTTTGTTCCTTAATCACAAATAATCGAGTTTTAGGGTCCAAAATCCTTACCTCAATGAAGAACAATGATTTCCTCTCTTAAAAATCGCCTCAAGGCTCCTTTCCCGTTCAAAAATAGTGTAAAAGGGTTCCAAGTCGCGGAATAGCCTTTTTAAAACATTCTGCCCAGCTATTAAATTTCCTTCATCGCGATCGCGGGACAACCTTCGCGATCGCGAAGCACAATTCCTCTGCTCCCAAAATTTACTCTATGCGAATGCGTGAAATACCATGCAAACGCGATGCTCAAGCATCTGACCCTATGCGATCGCGGACTGGCCACCGCGTTCGCGATGAACAACTTCCATCCAAGACCCTCGGTCCACTTAACTCAACGCGAACGCGACCTTCACTATGCGTTCGCGATCAACAACTTCCTCACCACTACGCCATCGCGACCCAAATTCCGCGAACGCGAAGAACAACTGGACTTCCCCCTCAAAACCTTCTACGCGATCGCGAGAGCCCCTACGCGATCGCGAAGAGGAATTCTCTGCAACAACTGAACCTGAAATTCTGCAACATCTCCAAGGCATGAAATGGTCCGGTTGACCACCCGAAACTCACCCAAGGCCACCGGGGCCTCAACGAAAGGCATCAATATATCTTAAAACCTTATTCAAACTTGTACCAATCTTCAAAACACTTCAAACAACATCAAATCAACCAAAACACATCGGATTCAAGCCTAAGTTTCTAAAATCTTCCAAATTCCGCTTTTGATCAAAAACCCAACCAAACCACATCCGAATGACCTGAAATTTTGCACACACATCCCAAATGACATAACGAAGCTACTGCAACATCCGAAATTCCATTCCGACCCCTATATCAAAATCTCACCTATCAACCGGAAAAACGCCAAAAACTAACTTTTTCCAATTCAAGCCTAATTCTACACCGGACCTCCAAAACACATTTCGATCACGCTCCTAAGTCCCAAATCACCTAACGGAGCTAACCAAATCATAAAAATTCCAATCCGAGATCATATATTAACAAGTCAAATCTTGGTCAAACCTTTCAAATTTCAAGCTTCAAACTGAGATTTGTGCTTCTAAATTCGTTCTGATTAACCTGAAAACCAAAGCCAACGATTTACATAAGTCATAGTACACTACACGGGGCAAGTCATGCCCGAGAACTGGCGAGCAAAGTGCAAAAGCTCAAAACGACCGATCGGGTCATTACAAGCGTGGGTATAAATCAACTCTTCAGAGTGGAAGGAACAGCTGAGGGAACAGGTCCCTACCAATTCCCGAGGAGACTGTAGGAAGTCAACTCTCCAGCTGGAAAGTTGCTATCCGCACACGCTACTGTACAGGAACAATGCAACAGTCAACTTTCTGTGGAAGACTTTTTACCTACCTTGCTTACATCATTACAAGTGATGTCACACATGTATAAATACAATCAAGGAAGGTAAAATAACTTACTTCATGTGAGAACAATATAAGGAACCTGATACAATTAAGTTCCCTTGCATTCAGAATAGCTAGTCAGATGTCTGGTTCAATTCTTAATGAAATCAAATAAGGAAACAGCTGAGGGACCAGATAGGGATCAGTTTCCCTCGTCGTTGTACAATCAACTCTACAGTTGTAAAAGCTGCTGCACTGTACCGTCTGGCAGCAGCACAACTGTAGCTTGCTAAGGCCAAACTAAAGTGCACTTTATTGCATCATCCTTGATGACATCACACACACACATATTATCAACATGAGGCAAGCGATTTCATCTTTTCAACACTTGCAAAATCAAAAAGAAAATATTCTCTCAAGTGCTAGCCAAACCTCTCTCAAGAACAAAGCTGCTGCAATCTCAAGTACCAGATCCAAAGATTGAAGATATCTTAAGTCCTTAGGTTTGTTGAGTCTTTGTTATTTGTTCTTCATTTATAACTCCTACTTAGCTTAGTTAATGCATTATGTAGGAAACCCTTTGTAAATTATAAACCCTTTGTATTTGTGTCTTGGCTAGAGTTAGTCGAGTTGTGAAGTCTTTGTAATAGAGTTTTTACAAAGTGTCTTGTAATAGTGTTCTTACAAGTTAATGAGTGATTAAGTCTTTGTAATAGAGTTATTACAAAGTGGCTTGTAATAGTGTAGTTACAAGTTAGTGAGGGATTAAGAGGTTAATTCCTAGGTTACAATAGGTTGTAATCTAAAGATTGCTCAGTAGTGAAGTTGAAATCCTACAAGGGTAGGTCGTGGTTTTGAATCTCGTTGAGCTGGGAGTTTTCCACGTAAAATTCTTCTGTCTTCTTTATTTACTGCCGATTTACAGTGGGAACAAATAGAGAACCTGATTCCCTATACTGACAGTCTGTTGCTTACAGTGGGAACTGATAGCGAACCCGGTTCTCTATACATTCTGGTGGATGCTTAGTTTCTATCATTTTCTACTCCTGTTTTGGAGATTAAAATCTTTGGATTTTCTACTCCAGTTTGAGATTAAAGTCTTTGTGACTTTCTACTCAATCCGAGATATAAAAACTCGGTTGTTTGTATTCGGTTTGAAGATTTAAAAACTTCACCGAGATACTAATTTTGTTTGTGTCAATTTCTTATAGAAAAATGACAAAAAGTACAGAACAACAAAATGGTTCTGTTGGAACGACTACTGCTGCAATGGCTATGGCATCTTCAAGTTGCACAACGCCTACACCAGCGATGGCACCGACAGAAAAGCTCGGAAAATTTTCCGGCATGGACTTCAAACGCTGGCAGCAGAAAATGTTCTTCTAACTGACCACTCTCAGTCTGCAGCGCTTTATTAGCGAGGACGTTCCAGTCTTAGGAGAAGAGACTCCGGCTAATGAGCGATTTGTGGTCACAGAGGCATGGAAACATTCTGACTTCTTGTGTAAAAATTATATATTGAGTTGTTTGGAAGATGTTTTATACAACGTTTACAGTGTCATGGAGACTTCGAAAGAGTTGTGTAACACTCTTGAAAAGATCTACAAGAAGGAAGATGCTGGACTAAAGAAATTTGTTGCCGCAAAATTCTTGCACTTTAAAATGGTTGACAATAAGTCTGTCATAACTCAAGTTCAAGAATTACAAGTCATCATTCATGACCTCCTTGACGAAGGTATAAACCAAATCAATATTTTTATTAAAGATATTGATTATATTATTAATCCTAAATTTATGATTGTAGGTATGGTCATAAATGAAGCGTTTCAAAGTGCAACATTTATTGAAAAGTTGCCTCCGATGTGGAAGGACTATCACGACCCATTTTACCCCTCCGAAAGGTGTCGTAATGGCACATAGTCTTTACGACTAGGTAAGCTTATTATTGCGGAAAAATAAAAGAAAACATAATAATAAAGCCAACAGTATAATCAAGGATAGTGCCACTAGGCTCATATATAATACATTACTCCCAAAACCCGGTATATCGCTAATCACAAGCATTCTATAAGTCTATATAGCTCTATACAAAAGGGTCTGAAGAAAAAAACAAAGAAAAATCTCTACGCGGGGGAATAGAAGGGGACTCCGAGGATCTGCAGACGCGAGCAGAGGTACCTTGAAGTCTCCTGAATCAGCAAACGCACAGTAAACTCGAGGCTAATAGCTCGTACCTGGATCTGCACACGAAAAACATGTATAGGAAAGGGCATGAGTACACCACAGTGGTACCCAGTAAGTGCCAAGCCTAACCTTGGTCGAGTTGTGACGAGATCAGGTCAAGGCCCTACCGGTGTAAATATAATGAATTGAGAAATAAGAGATATAAATATATTGTACGGTAAAGCAGTTAAAGAAGTTCACAGAAGTTAATAGTCAAGGGAGCCCACGGCTCAGAACAAGGTAACACAACAGGGAATCTCCCGGGATACCGTCCCGTAGTTCCAAAATAATAATGCAGTACAGGGGGATCTCTCGGATACGTTCGTAGTCTCAAAATAAATATACAGTGTTGGGGGATCTCCAGGAATACGTCCGTAGTCCCAAAATAAATATGCAGTGCTGGGGGATCTCCCGGGGTACGTTCGTAGTCCCAAAGTAAATATGCAGCTCGGGATAACATGACCGTTACAGCATCAAATTATACAGTTTAGACTAAGCACAATCAAGGAAAATAGGGATCTACCTAAACATGCTGCACAAAATCTCAAATAGACAGTTAAAACACGTAGGCATGCTTTTCTAATCTAAACTAAGCAATTAAACATAGTAGTGCAGTTCAACAAAGGAAAACATTTTATGATTTAGAATGAAAACAGATTTTTACAGCAATAGCCCGTGTATGTACTCGTCACCTTACGTACACGGCGCTCACACATCAAACAGTACCAAACATCCTAAGGAGATGTTCCCCCACACAAGGTTAGGCAAGCCACTTACCTCGAACCACTCAATTAATCCGAAACCACGCTCTTGCCATGAGTATCCAACTCCGAATGGCCGAAATCTAATCAAATTAATTACATAATATAAATATAACTACAAGTAACTATTTAAGATAAAGAATTCAAGGCTAAGGCAAGGAATTAGGAAAAACGCCCAAAAAATCTCCCCAGGCCCACGACTCGGAATCGGGTAAAAGTCACAAATTATGAACACCCATTCACTCACGAGTCCAACCATACTAGTTTCACTCAAATCTGGCTTCGAATAAATATTCAAATCCCAAAAATTCATTTTATGAAGTTTCTACAATTTTTCCTGAATTTCCACCCTAAAGTACTAATCAAATGATGAAATCATTGATATATTCATGTATACTAACCAAATTCGAGTTAGAATCACTTACCCCAATGAATTTCTTGAAAAATCCTAAAAAAATCACCACAAACCGAGCTCCCTGGGTCCAAAATGTGAAATAATGCCCTAAACCCCGTTTATATAGTGCACCCTCTAATATCCACTATGCGGTCCGCGAAATTCCAAGCGCGGTCGCGCCTCCCAACTCCTGTGGTCACGAATAAAAAATGGCGTGGCCGCACTTTTGGTGGCTGCACTGCCAGGCTTTAGTATTTTGGCCATAACTCTCTCTACAGATGTCCAATTGATGATTTCTTACCTTTCTAGAAATTAGACACGAAGGGCTACAACTTTCATTTTTGAATCATCTCAAAATCCCTTGTAGATCAAAAGATATAGGCTTTCGAAGTCGGACCAGCGGATCTGCAGAACTTCCTAGGAGTGCGGCCGCGACCAAAATTATGCGGTCAGCGGCCCCCATTCCGCGGTCCGCCAAATTTTGCCGAGGTCCGCATTTTCAACGCACTAGAACAATATCAGAGTTCCGAAAATGCCCGAACTCGCTCAAAACTCACCTGAAACACACCCGAGGCCTCTAGAACCTCAACCAACGGAACCAACAAGTTATATATCAATATACGAACTTGGTCGAACCCTCAGAACTCTCAAAACAACATCAAAATACCAAATTAACCTCGGATTAAGGCCTAAGAACTTCTAAACTTCCAAGTTCCGCAAACAAAGCTGAAACCTACCAAACCTCGTCCAAATAACCTCAAATTTTGCACACACGTCACATATGACACTACGAACCTACTCCAACTCTCCGAATTCTATTCCGACTCCGATATCAAATTTTCCACTACCGACCGGAAGTCACCAAATTTCCAATTTCGCCAATTTAAGCCTAATTCTACGACGAACCTCCAATTTACATGTCGAACACGCTCCTAAGTCCAAAATCACCTAACGGAGCTAACCGAACCACAAAAATCCAAATCCGAGATTGTTTACTCATAAGTCAACATATGGCTGACTTTTCCAACTTGAACTTCTAAATAAGAGACTAAGTGTTTCATTCCCACTCCGAAACCACTCCGGACCCAAACCTACCAACCTGATACAACACAACACAACTGAACAACACATAAAGAAGCAAAAATGGGGGAAACAGGGCTATAACTCTCATAACGACCGGCCGGGTCGTTACATCCTTCCCCTCTTAAACAAAATTTCATCCTCGAACGAGTCTAGAAACATACCTGAAGAGTCTCAAATAGGTGTGAATATCTGCTTTGCATCTTCCGCTCGGTCTCCCAGGTGGACTCCTCCACGGGCTGGCCTCTCCACTGCACCTTTACTGAAGCTATGTTCTTTGACCTCAACTTTCGGACCTGCCGATCCAAAATAGCCACCGGCTCCACATCATAACTCATAAGTTATATCACCCTCCAACTGAATCGTGCTGAAGTCCAAAATATGGGACGGATCGCCAACATACTTCCGAAACATGGAATACCGGATGCACACCCGACAAATTGGGTGGCAAAGCAAGCTTATAAGCAACCTCCCCTATCCTCTGAAGCACCTCGAAAGGCCTAATGAACCGGGGGCTCAACTTTACCCTCTTCCCAAACCTCATAACGCCCTTCATGGGTGATACCTTCAGCAATACCTTTTCCCCAACCATAAATGACACATCACGGACCTTATTGTCTGCATAGCTCTTTTTCATAGACTGCGCCGTGCGAAGCCGCTCCTAAATCAATTTCACCTTATCTAAAGCATCCTAAACCAAGTCTGTACCCAAGAGCCTAACCTCACCCGGCTCAAAACATCCAGCCGTAGATCTACACATCCTCCCATATAAAGCCTCATACGGGGCCATCTGAATACTCGACTGATAATTGTTATTATATGAAAACTCCACGAGTGGCAGAAACTAGTCCCATGAACCACCAAAGTCAATAACATAAGCGCGCAACATGTCCTCCAATATTTGAATAGTGCGCTCGGACCGCCCGTACGTCTGAGGGTGAAAAGTTATGCTCAACTCAACCTGAGTACCCAACTCTCGCTGCACGGCCCTCCAAAACAGCGATGTGAACTGAGTACCTCTGTCAGAAATGATGGAAACCGGGACACCATGCAGGCGAACAATCTCTCGAATATAAATCTCAGCTAACCGCTTTGAAGTGTAAGTAGTACCAATAGGAATGAAGTGCGCGGACTTGGTCAGCCGATACACAATAACCCAAATAGCATCGAACTTCCTCGAAGTCCGTGGGAGCCCAACTACAAAGTCCATGGTGATCCGCTCCCACTTTCACTCAGGAATATCTAATCTCTGAAGCAATCCACCCGGCCTATGATGCTCATACTTAACCTGCTGACATTTGAGACACCGATCTACAAACCCAATTATATCCTTCTTCATCCGCCTCCACCAATAGTGCTGCCACGAATCTTGGAACATCTTCGCGGCACCCGGATGGATGGAATATCGCGAGCTGTGGGCCTCCTCAAGAATCAACTCTTGAAGCCCATCTACATTAGGCACACATATCCGGCCCTGCATCCTCAACACGCCGTCACCACCAATGGTCATAATTCCTTGTAGATCAAAAGATATAGGCTTCCGAAGTCGGACTAGCAGATTTGCAGAACGTCCATGGAGCGCGGCCGCGACCAAAATTATACGGTCCGCGCCTGATCACGGCCAATCCTGCACTACTATTAAGTAGCGAGAGAGGTCAAAGCAACTTTTACCCGATTTAGGGTCGGGATCGAATTCCACAGAGAGCTAGATATTAGAGTTGGGTGTCTATCTAAAGTGGAGTTGTGTATTTGCTCCAAATTGCACTTCTACACATTTTTGGGTTTTAATTGTGATTCTAATTCTATAAACTACAATGCTCAATTAAACTACTATAAGCTAGGATTAAACTATTGGAAGTTGTTCAAATGATTAAAGGGCACTAGGGTAGTGACTTTCGCCTAGGTGGTCAATTGACAGAATCTTGAGTCTAAAGCTAGATTGACACATTTGGGGAGTATGATATAACCATTGCTCGATTCTACTCACTCTATACCTCTCGGTAGTTTGAGTGATTTCTCAAGACCAATTGGGTATGCGAATTTGCACAAGCAATTGAGGATCAAGTCGGGTATTACGATCTCTCGGTTTAACCCTTTAATTGGGGCTATCAATTCTCTTGAGTACGCCCCAATTCCTTGTTGGACTAATTCTAGAGACTTAGGCTCTCTTTCTCAAGAAGAGCAAAAGTCAACTAAACACAAACTAGTGTTTGCAACCACTAATTTAGCAATTAAACATGGAATTAGTCCAAATATCAAACACCCATAGTCAATCAAGCTCTAAAATACAAGACCCATCAATTACCTACACTAGGGTTGAGCCACAACCCTAGCTGATGGGTCTAGCTACTCATAATTAGAGAAAGAAACAAAGAAATAGATGAAGAAAAACTCATATTAATTAATTACTAAATTAAACTTGAAGATTCAATGTTGAAAATGAAGCTAAAATTACTCAAAACAGCTAAAATATTCGAACCCACGAGCGCAGCCTTCAGTACTTACTATCTGCTTAACCTAAAGATGAAAAAAAAACAATTTATACTAAGCTGAAATGTCTGGATAAAAATACCCCTGCGGGGTTAGTGCGGACCGCACAAAATGGTGTGCTGCCGCACTAGGGCTCTGAACATAAAATTCCAGCTCTCTGAACTGAGGCAATGCGGATCGCACATAATCGAGTGCGGCCGCACTGGCTTCTAGTGCGGTCTGCATGAAATGGAGCGCAGACCGCATTCTTCATCTCCAAAACTAGCACCTCTCTGATCTTTGGTTCTGCGGACCGCACTAATAGCCCGTTTGGCCAAGCTGCAAAAATCAGCTTATTTTGAGAAATGCTTTTTTTCAAAAGTGCTTTTCTCAAAAGTACTTTTGGTGAGAAGCAGTTTGTGTTTGGCTAATTAGTTTGAAAAGCACTTCTGAGCAATAATTAGTGTTTGGCCATGCTTTAAAAACTGCTTCTAAGTGTATTTTTCTCAAAAGTGCTTCTTAGAAAGTGCTTTTGGAGAGAAGCTACTTTTTTCTGCTTCTCCAAAATTGCTTCTGCTTCTCCTCAAAAGCTCTTTTTTTCCTTCCAAAAGCTTGGCCAAACACCTCAATTTTTGGCCAAAAGTGCTTTTGGCAAAAAAAGCACTTTTGGCCAAAAAGAAGCTTGGCCAAACAGGCTATAAATCGAGTGCAGCTGCAATGACTCCAATGCGGACCGCATTAAATCTCATGCTGCCGCATTGCCTGTTAGCCTGGAAATCACCTTCTCTGAATCTCACTTGTGCGGACCGCACAGAATGGTGTGCGGCCGCATTGGGCCTGTTTTGCTTGAGCTTTGTTTTGTCTTGGTACTTGTGCAAGTTTCATTCCTTTTTGAGCTGAACATTGACATCTTGTCACTTTGTTGATCAGACCTGCAATCAAGCACAAGTTGTGAGCCTTTTGAGACTATTTTGTACAAATTTCTAATCAAAACATAAGCAATGAGAAGTATAAAATGTATCAAAATCCCTAGTTATCAACTCCCCCAAACTTAAACTTTTGCTTGTCCTCAAGCAAACAAAATAAGACCCACCCCTTAAGAGAAAATCCAAGACAATTAAGCTATCCTAAAGTGACCTCATCTAGCATCAATTGGGACTAACAATTGCCCTTAATACACATAAATCATTAACAACATTTACTCTTTTAAAACACTATGGATCAAGTGTGACACAAGAGCATCAAGAGTTGACTCAACACATCAAAGGACTCTTTCTATTTCTACAGTCATTGTGGAACCCAAACTCACACATCCTCAGCTCTCCCTAAGCAAACCTCACCTTTAGAATAGTGGCACTCTTAACGAGGTTAATGTAAATTCACTCATCCCTCTCAAAGAAAAGTCACAAGTCCGGCACTAAGTACCATATGCCTGCCCTTTATGTGAGTCACCACTAATGTAAGCTTCATTCAACTAGAGATCATATAGGGCTTTTGTGGAGACATAGTGAAGGCTTTTGGTTCCGGGTAGGCAATGTTTGGTCTAAGTAGGTTCCATCTTCCCTTAAGCACTTCTTTTGTTTCATTTTGGCACAGATTCACTTGACTCTTTGAGTCTTTTTACTTCTTTCAAGGGGTAAGAGAGACACACTGTCACTCTTTTTTTAAGCAATCCACTAGGCAGGTGCCTAGGGCTAGTTTTATTAATAATAAAAAGCAAAAAGAACCACATAGGAAGAGTACAAATAAGGGGGACAATAGCACCAGTAGTGTTGCCTCTATGCCTTGGCTATATAATCACTCCTCTGCGCCTCACAATGCCCTTATGGCAGCCTCATGTAGAGGAATCATGGTGTAGCTGTCGGCAAAGTCTCACGAGGGCATATAATCTCATAGCCATTTGGATATCTTTCCAAAGGCATATGACTAGAGCAACACAAACTGGGCTAAACCTTACCTTACTAATCCTATTGAGGCAAAGAAAAAAGCCTCACCTACTAACATGCATGTAAAAAGAAAGAACTAGCTAGAAATAAATATTCTATGATCATCACAGAGTTTGTAACATACTCTATGATGATATTACATAGAACTATGCTAATGTGATGGTAGAATAAAAAGATGTAGAAATAACAGTAATGCTCTCTCTTCTCTAATGTGGTGAGATCTTCAACTTGTAGACTCTTGTGTTCATCGTAGACCTTTTCCAAAATGTCTTCAAAATTCATGCTTTCTTCTTTGAACGATTGGACTTTGTGGATGTAGGTTGGATGGCCTGTTTTTGTTTGTCAACTCGCGTTGGAAGTCTCCTTATGTTTGCATCTTCATTTACCCCGTCGTCCCAACTTTTGTCCCTTGTTCGATACTTCTTACTTTTTCCACTATGCATAGGTGATAAATCACTTTTTCTTGCTGCTTATGCCCGGCATTGATTTAGGATATCATCTTCCTCACCCTCTACATATGTGTCTCTGCCCACAATCACCGGATTTGGCATGTCTCGATCAAAACCTTGTGTCACCATAGCGTTTCCCTCCTGTTTATTAACCGAGATTGCCTTGCTTTGTGCTATGTTTTGTAATTTGTTCCTGCTCCTACTCACACGACCAGTGCTAAAAGCAGTTGGATTTACAGAGTTTCGAGGATCTGAACTTACCATTGCATCTAAAAGTTTTCTCTCCTCTAACGAAATAACTGGAGTGGATGTCATGATTTGTTGCTGCCCAGCATTTGATGTTGTTACTCCTTTTCGATCATCAGTAGAAACCATAGCTGGAGTGTTTGGATTACGTTGTTGTTGCTGCTTACTAACATTTGATAGTGCTGTTGTTTTCTCCTAATTAGTTCTTGACAGTGCTGCTACTAATTCCTGTTACTGCTGTCCAGTTTCTGACTTTGATATTGCAGCATCAGGTATTTTTTCACTTTGCTGCTGCTGTTTAATAGCTGATGATATTGCTGCAAATTGTTCCTCCATACAGGTACCAGTTGCTGTACTTGTACCAATCTGCCGCTACCCAGATGTAATTGGCATTACATTTTTCATCAGAGTATTTGTTGTTGTGATCGTTGCAGCATGTTGCTGTGCAATTTTAGGGACGAAAACTGGAGCTTTTGCATTAAGTTTGCTGCTGGAATTCACCTTCATGGAGATGTCAATTTTAGGTAGTGATGGTGAGCCAACTGAGAGCACACCTTCATCTTCACTCTCTTATTCATCATCTTCACTCGAGTTCCCAACATACGCATCACCGTAATCTTCTTCTTCCTTATACTCGTGTTGGTCTGACCATATTCTGGATTTGATAGCCATCCCCCTCACATTCGCCTTTATAACTTCATTGTTATTCCCCGAGGACAACATCAACTCACCTCCATATTCACCACAGGATTCCAACGATTGTGATGGCATTTCATAGACTGAGGTATTCAAAGTGACCATTGGTTGTTTAACCATGTTTGTATGCATCATCATTGCATTCTGAGCCTCTTTGATGATTTGTTTGACATGAGGGCTGGAAAAATGTAATGTAGGAACATTAGAACTATGTGCCTTTTCCATTAGCTCCTCCACACCATTTTTCTTTGAGGCCTGTTGTCTAACACTCCCTTCCTTGGCAAAATTTTCACTATCTTGGACTCCTTTTTCACTGCTAATGCATGGAACCAGTTGTTTGTTCATCATATCACCTTCTAGTGTTGTTGAGTCCAGTTTCCCATCATCCACAGCTGCCAACACTTCGAAATTATTTGAGTTGGAGATACAGTTCAAGGCATTTGGTCGACCACCTGCAGATTTTTGCCTGGGTGATACTACCTTCTTAGTAGGTGATTTTCTAGCAGAAACTACGATCCATTTTTCACTATTTTCGTTTGTATCATTACCCTTACCATCCACCTTTTCATTCCCAGCTTTATCTTTCAAATGCACACCCTTTTGTCCATTTGTTTTAGATCCTAAAGTCTGGGCCTCAGCAGCCTGTTGAGCCAGAGTCCCCTGCTCACTGCCGGGTAAACTCTTTGACAAATTAGCCTCTAAATTTATGGCCTTAACACCTGTAGACTCTCTTCTATCAGTAGCTGCAATATTATCCTTAACCTTAACACTTTGTACAGGTGCATCAGCTCGATCAATATCACCATTTAGTCTTGCACCATCACGAGTGACCACTGTTGTTGCCAATTGCCCAGTGTTTTTTACATCTGTTGCTTCTATAGCTGCTTTCATACTATTTCCACATTGAGGATTACCACCAGCATGAATATTAGTAGCCTTTGAACTTGTGTCTGTTGCACCCTCAACCACTTCTCTATCTCCATGTTCCAATGTTTTTGATGATACACCAGCTGCACTATGATTAAGAGACAGCTTATCATAAGCTGCTACTACTGGATTTACTGCATTAAAGATCCTTGCTGAAGTTTGTCTAGCAGGGACATCACGTGTAGGTTTAGGAGGGCCCTTATCGAACATTGCATTATCTCCTACAGCATTACCATTTGTAACTCGGTTGAGCAATTTATCAGTGCTTAAATTAGCAATTTCTTTTCCTCCTTCATTCTTTAAAACCCGCTGCTCGACCAATTTATTCTTTGCTGCTTCCTCTATCAATTTACCATCTTTTGCTGCTATTTCCTTACCTCTTTGTTCAGCTCTTTTAGCATTTAGATAATCCCTAGCATCTCCTTGAAGCTGTTCAGTCATGGTTACATCAATAACTGGCAGATTACTCTCAACTGGTGCACTTGTTGTTGCCATCTCCTCTACACATTGTTCTTTCAACAATCGACACGCTTTATCATCATGTCCTTGATGCTTGCAATATTTTGGAAGATTTTCATACATAACTTCCTGATAATGCACGATTGTTTTACCCGTAACTTTATCGACAATCAAGATTTTAACCTTCTTAGGGTGTTTTTCCAGAAGATCAAGAATGACCTTAACTCTAGCAGCACTAGGCCTAGTTCTATCCTGTGTTGCCTTGTCCACAGCAAGGGCTTTACCCACAGCTGATGCAATAGACATTATGGACCTCTTAGCGAAAAAATTAGGTGGCAAACCTGGGAACGAGATCCACACAACTGCCATAGATGTTTCCTCCTTTGGATTAAAGTCTAACGTCCATGTGAATGTTCTAAAAAAGAATTCATCCCCTTTTACCTTGGCATAGCCAGTTGATCTTGATAGAAACTGAACATAATCACCATAAAGATCAAATCTGATCAATAAGTGACGAAATTCCTATAGTCCAATATTGCAGCGACCTTGAACATCGAATTGCGGCGAAAATATTTTTCTAAACTCCTGTAACTCAGGTTTTCCGTATGAAAACTTCATGATTACTGCTTGATGCAAGACTTCTTCTCTTGTGAATTCATTAACCTCATCCCTAGTGAATTCGATCGTTGGTTCTCCATGCTCGACTATCACAGGAAACAATTCTATTTTGGACGTGACTGCAGCAGATCGTGAACATAGCTGGGCAGCATATGACTGTTTTGTATTAGTGTTTGTGACTAGTTCATTGACGTTTTGAATTAACTCTCCCTCAGCCAAAGGCTGGGGAGAGGTTTTGGCTGAGGGAGAGATAGCAGCAGCCATGGCTGCCTTAAGTCTTCATAAACACGCCTAGAGAGAGAAAGAAGAGAGAGGATAGAGCGTTTTTTTTGCCGGTTTAGTTTTTTTTCGTAGGCAACCTACATTCACTCTTTTTTTGTTATACATTTCAAATCTTTTTTTTTCTCTCTCAGTTTTCCACACATTTCATTCTTTGCTTTTCTTGAGTCCCCTTTTTATTCTTTTCCACATTGAGTATTCTTTTTGTCTTTTTGCTTTTCTTTCTTTTTCATTGCCTTTTCTTTTCTTCATTTTGTACCTTTTTACCACTTTGTTGCAAATCTCGTCTCTCCCCCCAAACTTATACTTTTTCCATGTGCTAAGGAAAGATCGGGTGCCAAGAGAGGGTATCTTTTAGAACAGGTAAAGGCTTGTATCATGGTTCTTGAAGGAAAAAGGTTTAAGGCTCAAAAAGGGTTGACTAGGGATTTCATCTTTGGTAGGCTATGGAAGTGTTTAAGCTATCATTTGGATCAAGGAGAGCCTATAATCATGTCTCAAGTCAAAATTCACTTAGGATTTCGCCTTAACAAACATTCATGCAAGTTCTAGACTAATGGCTTGAGACTTGGACTTGCAATGCAATTTCTCACCACACACTCTATAAGATTGCTAAAGACACAGAGTCGGGGGCCTAAAACGACCTTAGATAAGATTTGAGCACACAATAGTCCCGAAAAACCACTTGATGATTATCGGTCAACACAAGAGTCTCAGGGTCACAACTTTCACCATCCTAAAGGCAAATGTGCTAGGCCCAGTGAAGCTTTGCTTGAGGCACCCTTAACCACTAACTACTAAAAAGCCAAAAAGAAAAGAAAAATGGACTCAAACCCTTAAGAAGGTTGTCACGCCATCCATCATTGGGAAGAGCCACCCGGTTCACAGAAACTCCACCTTTGGAAAGAACCGTGGCATTAAGAAAACCAAAGGCTTATTGCAAACGTTCAAAACAAGAAGCTACGAACATAAATAAGAAGCTAAGAACAAAAAATTGCGGAAAGTAAAATGAATATGTACAAGAGGGGATTTGATCGAATATACAATAGATGGGATGAATATGTACAATGTAACATAACTTTATATACAGACCTAAAGTAAAATGAAAGTACGAGAAATGTGACAAAATGTTAAAATTATATACAAACCAAAAATGAAAAATCAAGAAAGCATAAAAACTGTCAAATATATACAATCATCAAAATCCAAAAGAGTTGGGCCTACCCCCTCAAATGAAAGCTGGCATTGTCCCCAATGCCAACTAAACCAAATAAGCACCAAAAAGAAAAAAGGGAAAAGGATATAGAGACTCCCTATGGTCCATCTGTCTGCATGGGCTCCTGAGTGGCCCCTGGGTCCTCACTGTTCTCGGAAAACTCAGACTGGTTCCCTATGGCCCGCTGCTCTGCTGCTGGGACCTGGGCTTGGACCTGGACAGGCTCCTGAGGTGCATCCTGCGGCTGACTGGAGGAGGCCTCCGGTGGGTCTGCCAACTGGATGACTGCATCGTCCGCTCGGGGAATCATCCTCTTCCTCTTGGGAGGCCTCTGAGAGTGCTCCGGCCATGGATGAGTTGCTGGTGCAGGGTCATGAAGCAATAAATCCAAAGGCAGTTGGTCTGCCTTCAACCTGTCAACATCAATCCTCAGCTCCTTCACGGACTCCTTGGAGGCCTGCGTCTTCCTCAACTTCTTGTGCTCCTTAGCAAGCTCCTTGAGAGCCTTGCTATGTGAATCAACAGCATCAGGGATCACTTTCTAGTTGTCAAGGATTTTCTTCTGGTTGACCATAATCTCCTTGAGGCATCCTCAATAGACTGCGGCACCTGCAGAGGCGGAGGTGCCAACTGAGCTTCCACTGTAGTAGTGAGGATAGACAACTTGGATGAAGTTGTCTGCATCCAATTGTTGATGCTGAGAAGGGCCTGGCTCAATCGATGAGCAGTAATTGGGTAGGCTCGGGAAGAGGGAATCTCAGGATCTGCTGAAGTGGATGGGCCCGGAGGAATATCTGTGGAAGTGGAGGCAGGCTGAGTAGGAGCCACTACCATAACTGGCTCTTCAGACTGGCCAGTTGGAGTAGTGGCTGTTCCCTTGAAGTTCTTGCTCTTTGGGTTGTCATCCCTCTGCATGTTGTACCATGAGAATGGGGCCTTCGCTTTGACCTTGATATCAAATGGCCTCTTTTCAACTTTGAGGTCCCTGAAGTACATAGTCAAGAAGCTGGGGAAAGGGTAGTTTCTGTCATGCTCACTGCCTACAAGTGTGATTACCCGAGACATTACCTTCCCGACATTTACCGGGTACCCCGCCATGATCGATGCCACCAAAACTGCCCGGTGAAGAGGGGGAGACTTGTCATGAGTAGTGGGGTCCAATCTGCTGCACACAATTGTTTCCCACCCTTTGGCCTCGAAGTTCAAATTTCTTCTCAAAATCTTTACGCCTGCATTCAACCAATCGGAGGTGGTACCTGGGATTGCCAGATACTGTGCCAACCACGGACGGACTTCCTTACCTAAGTCCATCTTCGCCATGTACAGGGACTCATCCTCCTCATCAAAGCCTAGGCAATCATTTATTGTCTTCCCGTCAAACAACACTTTCAGGTTTCACACCTTGGTCACCTTGGTGCCCTTTTTGATGTGGTCAACGTTGGCGTAGAATTCCTTAACCAAGTGCTCGTTGGCATCTATACATTCACCCAAAAAGTGCTCCCAGCCAATTCTTTCCCTAAACTGCCTCCTCACATTGGGGTTGTGAGGTAACAAGTCTCTATCAACAAAACTCCTCTTCGGGATTAACTTCCTCACCGGCCACCATTCACTAAATTTGTGATAAGCTACCTCACTGACAAATCGGTCCTGACACACCTCCAGGTTTCTTGTTCTAGCAATCCCGCCAACCTGAGGTTCACCCCCTTCTCCTACTTCTCCTTCTCCTCCTACTTCCTCATCGTCTCCTACTGCACCCTCTCCAGATAATGAAGCTGTGGGAGAGGTGGAGTATTCCCCTCTACCTTCAGCTGAGCCTTCAGACGACCTAGAAGATACATTCACTGACGCTTGGGCAGTGGGGGAAGGTGAGGAGTGTCTGTTAGCCTGAACCTCTCCGGCCAGTCTTCAATGTACTCTGGCACAGAGTCTGAAGAAATCTCTCGGGAGGGCTCATACTCACTCCCCGACTGGTCACAGGCCTTGTCTGTAGCTTTGATAATTTTTCTTTGGTTCTTGATGTTTTGCCGGACCTGAGGGGTCAGTTTTATCATTTTCTTGCCTTTGCCACCCTAGGAGGACTCTCCCCTGCCTTGTTGTTTAGTACCCATGCCTCTTTGTTTCACCATTGTCTGCACACAACGTTCATTAGACTTGTTAGTATCAGTTGAAGCTATTAAGTTCACAGTTGCAGAAAATTGCAGACAGTTGCAGGTTTTGAACTGTGCGGACCACACAAAATGGAGTGCGGCCGCACAGAGGTCAATGCGGATAGCAAAAAATGGCAATGCGGTCCGCACAGAGGTGGGGTTCAGACTACCCACTCTCTGTATCCATGCAATAAGGACCGCACAAAATGTAGTGCACCAATGCGGACCGCACAAAATGTAGTACGGCCGCAGTCCCCAAACTTTATAAGACAGACACTCAGAAATGCGGTCCGCACAAAATGCCATTGTGGACCGCACTGAAGCACCGCGGACCGCACAGAATCGACCGCGGTCCGCAATGAGTGCGCAGAAGCAATACTAACTTAGGGTTTATGAGATTTTGATTTTAGGTCCATTTTTACACCTAATAAAGGTCCCTAAGTGTTTGCCCAGTGTTTTTAGCTACTTAAGTCCACATTAAAGAAGAAAATAACTAACCTAATCCTACCAGATTGAAAGAAATACGGGAAGAACAGGATGAGAAACAAGAAAAACAAAAAGTAAAAGAAAAATAACAAAATTAACACAATTAAAAGGACATTAATGTTACCAGATGTGAGAGGAACTGAAAGTTAACGAGTCCAAGCAATTAATTATGAGCAAGATGAAAAAGGACTAGTGTTTGTATGAGTTCTGAGAGCAAAGGGTCGAAAAGTGTAAAAGGTGGACCTCAAGCCCTATTTATAGAAAAGGACATGGGGACCATCTTACAACCCAATGCGGACCACACAAAATCGACCGCGGTCCGCACAACACAGCAATTTCCAGAGTTTGAGAAGGCAACCACTGCGGTCCGCACAAAATGGAATGCGGCCGCAGTGGTCCACCGCGGACCGCACAAAATGTAATGCGGCCGCGGTGGAAAACTTCAGAGAGTTAATAATTTCACCCTTCAACAGTGCGGTCCGCACTAAATGTAGTGCGGCCGCATTGACAACTTCAGAGACCTGAACACTTTTTTCCACTATGTCCTGCACTGGATCAACACAAGCATGTAACATCTCACAACCAGTTAGTCCAAAAATAATTCCTATCCTACAATGAAAAACAGAGAAAAACAAGAAGAAAAACACATGGGTTGCCTCCTAAGAAGCGCCTGATTTAACATCGCGGCACGACGCATGTTACCATCCAATCATTTGAAATGAACAAGTACCACCACATGGCTATCATCAAACTTTCCCAAGTAGTGCTTGACCCTGTGACCATTAACCCGGAAAATCTCCCCATTTCTGTTCTTCAAATCAAGGGCACCAAATGGGGTCACAAACACCACCTCAAAAGGTCCGCTCCACTTTGACTTTAGCTTTCCCGGAAACAACCGTAACCGAGAGTTGAACAAGAGCACCAAATAACCTACTCTAAACTCCTTGCCACGAGCATATTTGTCATGAAGGTACTTCATTTTGTCCTTGTACAAGGAAGAACTGGAGTAGGCATGGAAACGGAATTCATCAAGTTCATTGAGTTGCTCAACCCGGAGATTTGCAGCCACATCCCAATCAAGGTTCAACTTTCTCAAGGCCCACATGGCCTTATGCTCTAACTCAACCGGTAAATGGCAAGCTTTCCCGAACACCAACCGATACGGAGACATACCAATCGGAGTTTTGTAAGCAGTCCTATACGCCCATAGAGCATCATCCAACTTCTTAGACCAATCGGTCCTATTTGCATTGACCGTTTTAGACAGAATATTCTTGATTTCCCTGTTGGACACTTCAACCTGGCTACTTGCTTGAGGATGATAAGGTGTAGACACTTTGTGGTTGACACCATACTTAGCAAGCAAGGTGTCAAAAGCTCTATTGCAAAAATGCGATCCTCCATCACTTATAATTGCTCGAGGAGTGCCAAACCTTGTAAAAATGCTCTTCTTTAGAAATGCAACCACACTCCTAGCTTCATTGTTGGGCAAAGCCACGGCCTCAACCCATTTTGAGACATAATCAACCGCTACAAGAATGTAGGTGTTTCCGCATGAGCTTACAAATGGGCCCATGAAATCAATACCCCATACATCAAAGATATCCACTTCTAGAAATTCTGCCCGCTCTCTGACATTGGTCACACCTTTTCACGAGATCACTTGCATCTTTGTACAAGGTTGGCCAATAAAAACCACAACTCAGAACTTTTGAAGCTGTCCTCGCCCCTCCATGATGGCCACAATAGGGGGAGGAATGACAAGCCTCTAGAATGCTAGATTGCTCCTCCTCAGGTACACACCTCCGGATCACTCCGTCGGTGCAAATCTTGAACAGGTATGCCTCATCCCAATAGAAGTCTAGACTATCCCGTTTGAGCTTCTTCCTTTGGTTAGAAGAGAGCTCACACGGGATGATGCCAGTCACAAGGAAATTAGCAACATCCGCAAACCATGGCATATCACTCATCGACACAGAAAGTAACTGCTCATCGGGAAATGCATCATTGATCTCTAGGCCATCACACGACCTTCCTTCCTCCTCCAAGCGGGATAAGTGATCCGCCACTTGGTTTTCACTACCTTTCCGGTCCACAATCTCCAAATCAAACTCTTGAAGTAATAAGACCCATCGCATCAGTCTAGCTTTGGAGTCTTTCTTTGTCATCAAGTATCTAAGAGCCGCATGATCGGTGTGCACTATGACTTTGGCTCCTATAAGATATGGCCGAAATTTTTCCATTGCAAACACAATAGCCAACAACTCTTTCTCAGTTACCGTGTAGTTCCTTTGAGCCTCATTCATTGTCTTGATCGCATAGTACACCGGGTGAAACATTTTGTTCACTCTTTGACCCAAAACTGCCCCAACCGCAACATCACTTGCGTCGCACATGAGCTCGAAAGGCAAGCTCCAATTGGGTGCGGTAATGATCGGGGTGGTGGTCAACTTATGCTTGAGAAGTTCAAAGGCTTGCATACATCCCTCATCAAACACAAACTTTGCATCCTTTTCTAGTAGCTTGCACAATGGATTCACTACCTTCGAGAAATCCTTGATAAATCGCCGGTAGAACCCCGCATGCCCAAGAAAACTTCTAACCCCCTTGACAGAACTGGGGGGATGAAGTCTTGAAATCACCTCAATTTTGGCTTTGTCAACCTCAATACCATTCTTTGAAATTTTATGACACAAAACTATGCCCTCTTCAACCATGAAGTGGCATTTTTCCCAATTTAGCACAAGATTGGAGTCTTCACACCGGGCCAACATTTTATCTAGATTTTTCAGACACTCATCGAATGAATCACCCACAACACTGAAGTCGTCCATGAACACCTCCAAAATATCTTCCACCATATCGGTGATAATGGCCATCATACACCGTTGGAATGTTGCCGGTGCATTGCACAACCCAAAGGGCATCCGAGAAAAAGCAAAGGTGCCATATGGACAAGTAAAGGTTGTCTTCTCCTGATCCTATGGATCTATCAAAATTTTATTGTAACCTGAATACCCATCCAAGAAATAGTAGAAGGCACACCCAGCAAGATGATCAAACATCAGGTCAAGGAAAGGTAATGGGAAATGATCCTTGCGGGTCACTTTGTTTAGCTTGCGGTAGTCCATGCACACCCTCCATCCGGTCATTGCCCGAGTTGGGATAAGTTCATTATTAGCATTGGTCACCACGGTCATACCACCCTTCTTCGGCACATACTGCACTTGTGAAGTCCACGAGCTGTCAGAGATAGGATACACCACTGCGATATCTAACCACTTGATCACCTCCTTTTTTACAACTTCTTGCGTTGCCTCGTTCAGCCTCCTTTGATGTTCTAAGGAGGCTTTTGCATCATCTTCCAGAATAATCTTGTGCATACAGAATGCGGGGCTTATTCCCCGAATATCAGCTAGAGTCCATCCAATTGCCTTTTTCCGCTTTTTGAGCACCGCCAATGTGGCATCTACCTGCATGTTAGTAAGACAAGAGGAAAGAATAACTGGTAAAGTTGAACTAGGGCCTAAGAATTCCTACCTGAGGTGTGGAGGCAATGGCTTCAATTCCAACACCGGGGGTTCCTCAATTGAAGGCTTTGTTGGAGGGGTCTTTCTATTTTCAAGATCCAAAGAGAGTTTCCTAGGCTCATAAGAATAAGAGCCTATTCCATGTAAAGCATTCACGCACTACACTCGGCCCTCATTATCATTGACATCATGATTCAACAATACGGCCTCCAAAGGGTCCTCCACATTCATCATTGCACTAGTATAATCAATTATCACAGCCGTACAAATGAGCACACTTATGTACAATTGGGCTGCTTTATTGACTTGCACACATGAAAAATGACCTTTTCATCACCCACCCTGAAAGTGAGTTGATAACTAGGGATTTTGACGCATTTTATACTCCTTCTTGCTTATGCTTTGATTAGAAATTCATACAAAATTGTCCCAAAAGGCTCACAAGTTGTGCTTGATTGCAGGTTTGATCAACAAAGTGACAAGATGTCAAAAATAGCTCAAAAGGAGTGAAACTTGCACAAGTGCCAAAGACAAGACAAAGCTCAAGCTAAATAAGGCCAGTGCGGCCGCACTACATTCTGAACAGTCCGCACTGGGAGATTCAGAGAGGTGGATTTTCAGGCCAAGAGGCAGTGTGGTCGCACTACCATTTTGTGCAGTCCCCACTGAGGTCAACGCGGCCGTAGTCCATTCTCTGCGGTCCGTAGTGAGGAGAATCAGAGAGCTGCAATTTCAGGATGTCAAGCCAATGCGATCCGCGGTTCTTTTTATGCGGACCGCACGAGAAGCCGCCGCGGCCGCAGTCCATTCTCTACGGTCCGCGATGCCAAGGTTCAGAGAGCAGTTTTTCAAGTCCAAAGCCCCAGCCCGCAGGGGTATTTTTGTCCAAAATTGTCAGCTTAGTATAAATAGCTTCTTTTCCATTTTTAGGTTAAGCAGATAGTATCAGAACATAGCTGCGCTAGTGGGTTCGAAGTTTGTAGCCATTTTGGGCAATTTTATCTACATTTCATCATTGAATCTTTGTGTTTATCTTAGTAATTAATTAATATGAGTTTATCTTCATCTATTTCTTGTTTTTCTTCTTCAGTTATGAGCAGCTAGACCCATAAGCTAGGGTTGTGGCTCAACCCTAGTGTGGGTAATTGATGGGTCTTGTATTTTAGGGTTTGATTAACTATGGGTGTTTGATATTTGGGCTAATTCCATGGTCAATTGTTAAATTAGTGGTTGCAAACACTAGTTTGTGTTTAGTTGACTTTTTCTCTTCTTGAGAAAGAGAGCCTAAGTCTCTAGAATTAGTCCAACAAGAAATTGGGGCGTACTCAAGAGAATTGATAGCCCCAATTAAAGGGTTAAACCGAGAGATCGTAATACCCGACTTGAACCCTAGTTGCTTGTGTAAATTTGCATACCCAATTGATCTTGAGAAAGTCAATTCGGGCAAAATCACTCAAACCACCGAGAGGTGTAGAGTGGGTAAAGTCGTGCAACGGTTATATCATACTCCCCAAATATGTCAAACGTGCCTTAGACTCAAGTACCCGTCAATTGACCACCTAGGCGGAAGTCACTACCCTAGTGCCTTTTAAACCATTTGAACAATCCGTAGCATTATAACTCTTAGCTTAATCTAGTTGCATTTACCTTTTGTAGTTTGATAAATAGTAGAAGTAAACAAAAACCTCAAAAATGTTTGGAAGTGTAATTTGGAACACATACGCAACTCTACACTAGATAGATACTCGATTCCAAATTCTAGCGCTCTGTGGATATCGATCCCGACCCTATATCGGGTAAAAGCTGCTCCGACCCTCTCTCGCTACTTAAATTGGTAGTGTGGAGTAGGCCGTGGTCGTGAGTTCCCCTGCTTCCACATCTACTAGAGCCTTCCCCGTAGCAAGGAAAAGTCTCCCCAATATGATCGGAACTTCATAGTCTACCTCACAATCCAAGATCACAAAATCAGCTGGTAAGATAAATTTGTCCACCCGGACAAGCACATCATCAACTATACCAAATGGTCGCTTCATTGATCTATCCTCCATTTGTAATCTCATGGAAGTTGGCCTTGGTGGCCCAATACCCAAAGTCTTGAAAACTGAGTAGGGCATCAAATTAATACTAGCCCCTAGGTCACACAAAGCTTTAGCAAAGTCTGCACTCCCAATAGTGCAAGGGATTGTGAAAGCACCGGGATCCTCCAACTTCGGAGCCATTGAATGTACTATAGCACTAACTTGGTGAGTCATCTTGATAGTTTCACAGTCCATGGAACTTTTCTATGTAACCAAATCTTTCATGAATTTAGCATAGCCAGGCATTTGCTCCAAAGCCTCCACCATGATGGATAAGCTCTTCATCATGTCAATGAACTTTTTAAACTGATTCTCATTTTTCTGCTTGGCTAGCCTTTGAGGATAAGGTGGAGGGGGCCTAGGCAAGGGTGCTTTGGCTTTTGGCACAACCGGCTTCGGCATGTCTATTACGTGCTCCCTAGACGGGTTCACGCCATTTTGCGTTTCTACCTCGGAATCTTTAGTATCAATCCTCACTTCTTGATTCACATTCTCATCAACCACATTCTCAACCACCAAAGGAACTTCATCTTCTAGCAACTCAACTTCATCACCCAAAACTTGCTTTTGTTTGGAGGCATTCACATCACCGCCTCTTCTACTCCTTGTAGTTACCGCCATAACATGACTGTTCCCACCCTTCGGGTTCACTACCGTATCACTCGGTAGAGCCCCCTTAAGGCGAGTATTCAAAGATTGTGAGATTTGGCCTAGCTGGACCTCCAAATTCCTAATTGAAGTATTATGAGAAGCCAATTGCGCATCGGAGTCAGCATTCTTTTTCATCATCTGTTCAAACATCATTTCAATTCTACCCATTTCATTGTTGGAAGAAATAGGACCCTGGGATGGAAAAGGTGATGGATTGCTCGGTTGTTGGTACATTGGGGGCCTTTGAAAGCCTTGACCCTGATTTCCTTGGTTATTGTTCCATCCACCCTGGTTGTTGCTGTTGTTTCCACCCTAATTGTTGTTGTTGCCCCAGTTTCCCTGATTGTTCCGATTTTTATTTTGATTTCCCCAATTGTTGTTCCCTTGTTGTTGATTGTTCAATTATTGTTTCCTTGTTGTTGGTTACCCCAATTGCCATGGGATCTCCATTGTTGTTGTTGGTTGGAAGAGTTGCCTCTTTGGCCTTGGTAATTATTCACATATTGCACCTCTTCGTTCTGCCTATCATAACAATCATCTTGGAATCCACCACAATCATTGCCAAATTGATCCGAATTCCCTTGGTTTTGTTGACCTCTCTGTCTTCTATTATTCACAAGCATGTTAACACCCTCCATGGCATTTACTTGGAGAGGATTCTGAACTTGTTGCAACTATGACTTTGCTAATTGGTTCATTGTTGTTGTAAGTTCTGCTATAGCATGTCCATGGTCATGTAGTTCTTTGTGCAAATGAGTGAGCGTGGGGTCACCCTATAGCACATTGGCTCTACTTTGCCAAGCGGAGGATGTGTCAACCATTTCATCAAGAATAGCACAAGCTTCATCATAAGGCAGCTTCATGAAATTACCCCCCAGCCAATTGATTCACCATGCATTGATTCGTTGTATTGATGCCCCGATAGAAGGTCTGTTGTATCATTGCCTTTGTCAAATCATTGTTGGGGCATTCCTTCACCATAGTTCTATATCTCTCCCAAATCTCGTGCAATGGTTCGGTGGGCTCCTGCTTGAAGGCTAAGATCTCATCCCGTAGTGTTGCCATGTGCCCTGGTGAGAAAAATTTGGCAATGAACTTATCCGCCAACTCATCCCAAGTTGTGATGGAATGGTTGGGTAGTCGCTCAAGCCAATCCAATGCTTTCCCTCTAAGTGAGAATGGGAAAAGCCTCAATCGAAGTGCATCCTCAGACACATTGGTTTGCTTGCTCCCCCAACAGGTATCCACGAACCCCTTGAGATGTTTGTAAGCATTCTGAGTGGGAGCACCCATGAAGTACCCACACTACTCCAATAATTTCAGCATCACGTTGGTTATTTCAAAATTGCCCGCCCGGATCCGGGGCGGAACAATTGCACTTGCATAGCCTTGGTTGGGAAGAACTTTAGGAGCCACTCTTGGAGGTGGCAGAGGAGGGTCTGGAATATTTTTATTTGCATTGGCCTGGCGGCCTCTACGTTGTCCTTGAGGTACAAGAGGCACCTCTTCATCTCCATTGTTATCAACCTCCTGCCCCGCATTCACGTTTCCAAGAGGGTCATTAGCATTTAATGCCATTTTGTACTTGAAGTATTGACACAAACAAATTAGTAACAAAGAAGGAAAGAAGAACAAAACACAAATCTATTTTGATAGATAGCCAAAACCGTTAGCTCCCCGGCAACGGCGCCAAAAAGTTGATCACGGCCAACCCTGCACTACTATTAAGTAGCGAGAAAGGTCGAAGCAGTTTTTACCCGATTTAGGGTCGGGATCGAATTCCACAGAGAGCTAGATATTGGAGTTGGGTGTCTATCTAAAGTGGAGTTGTGTATTTGCTCCAAATTGCACTTCTACACATTTTTGGGTTTTAATTATGATTCCAATTCTATAAACTACAATGCTCAATTAAACTACTATAAGCCAGGATTAAACTATTGCAAGTTGTTCAAATGATTAAAGGGCACTAGGGTAGTGACTTTCACCTACGTGGTCAATTGACGGAGTCTTGAGTCTAAAGCTAGATTGACACATTTGGGGAGTATGATATAACCATTGCTCGATTCTACTCACTCTATACCTCTCGGTAGTTCGAGTGATTTTGCCCGAATTGACTTTCTCAAGACCAATTAGGTATGCGAATTTGCAAAAGCAATTGAGGATCAAGTCGGGTATTATGATCTCTCGGTTTAACCCTTTAAATTGGGGCTATCAATTCTCTTGAGTACGCCCCAATTCCTTGTTGGACTAATTCTAGAGACTTAGGCTCTCTTTCTCAAGAAGAGCAAAAGTCAACCAACTAGTGTTTGCAACCACTAATTTAGCAATTAAACATGGAATTAGCCCAAATATCAAACACCCATAGTCAATCAAGCTCTAAAATACAAGACCCATCAATTACCCACACTAGGGTTGAGCCAAAATCCTAGGTGATGGGTCTAGCTACTCATAATTAGAGAAAGAACCAAAGAAATAGATGAAGAAAAACTCATATTAATTAATTACTAAATTAAACTTGAAGATTCAATGTTGAAAATGAAGCTAAAATTACTCAAAACATCTAAAATATTCTAACCCACGAGCGCAACCTTCAGTACTTACTATCTGCTTAACCTAAAAATGGGAAAGAAGCTATTTATACTAAGCTGAAATATCTGGACAAAAATACCCCTGCGGGGTTAATGCGGACCGCACAAAATGGTGTGCGGCCGTACTAGGGCTCTAAACATAAAATTCCAGCTCTCTGAACTCAGGCAATGCGTACCGCAAAGAATCGAGTGCGGCTGCGGTGGCTTCTAGTGCAGTCCGCATGAAATGGAGAGCGGACCACATTGGCTTCAATCTCCAAAACTGGCACCTCTCTGATCTTTGGTTCTGCGGACCGCACTAAATCGAGTGCGGCTGTAGTGACTCCAATGCGGACCGCATTAAATCTCATGCGGCCGCATCGCCTGTTGGCCTGGAAATCACCTTCTCTGAATCTCACTTGTGCGGACCGCACAGAATGGTGTGCGGCCGCATTGGGCCTGTTTTGCCTGAGCTTTGTTTTGTCTTGGTACTTGTGCAAGTTTCACTCCTTTTTGAGCTGAACTTTGACATCTTGTCACTTTGTTGATCAAATCTGCAATCAAGCACAACTTGTGAGCCTTTTGAGACTATTTTGTACAAATTTCTAATCAAAACATAAGCAAGGAGGAGTATAAAATGTATCAAAATCCCTAGTTATCAGCGCCCCCCCTTCCGCGGTCCTCGAAATTTTGCCGAGGTCCGCATTTTCAAGGCACCAGAACAATATCAGAGTTCTGGAAATGTCTGGACATGCACAAAACTCATCCGAAACACACCCGAGGCCTCTCGAACCTCAACCAATGGCACCAACAAATTATATATCAATATACGAAGTTGGTCGAACCCTCGAAACTCTCAAAATAACATCAAAATCCCAAATTAACCTCAAATTCATGTCTAAGAACTTCTAAACTTCCAAGTTCCACAAACAATGCCGAAACCTACCAAACCTCGTCCGAATAACCTCAAATTTTGCACACACGTCACAAATTACACTACGAACCTACTCTAACTCTCGGAATTCCATTCCGACTCTGATATCAAATTTTCCACAGCCGACCGAGAATCACCAAATTTCCAATTTTGTCAATTCAAGCCAAATTCTACCACGGACCTCCAATTTACATTTCGGACACGCTCCGAAGTCCAAAATCACCTAACAGAGCTAACATTGCCATAAAAATCCAAATCTGAGATCGTTTACTCATAAGTCAACATCCGGTTGACTTTTCCAACATGAACTTCTAAATAGGAGACTAAGTGTCTTATTTCCACTCCGAAACCACTTCGGACCCGAACTACCAACCCGATACAACACAACACATAAAGAAGCAGAAATGGGAGAAACGGGGCTATAACTCTCGAAACGATCGACCGGATCGTTACAAGGACTTTAAAAACTACTTGAATCATAAGCGCAAGGAGATGACATTGGAAGACCTTATTGTTCGCCTAAGAATTGAAGAGGACAACAAGGATGCAGAAAGAATTCTCGTGGAAATTCAACAATAATGTGTGCAAATGTTGTTGAAGAAGCTTCAACGATTAAAAAGAGAAAGAAACCGTCTGGACCAAAGAATTACCCAAGCAAAAAGTTCAGAGGTAATTGCCACAATTTGTCACGACCAGGATTTCCCACCGTCGGGAGTCGTGATGGCGCCTACTATTAGGAGCTAGGCAAGACAATTAATTATTAACCTTTTTGGCAACCTCGACAATACTAAGGCAATGAGACATTTAATACAAAAGCGGAAGTATTAAATATAAATGAACTGAAACCAAGTGTGGAAATTCAATTACTACCTCTACCCAAGACTGGAGTCACTAACTCACGAAAGTCTATAGAATACTAAAACAGAGTCTGAATAAAATATAATACTGTTTGTTCCGGTACAAGGACAACAAACGAAATAAGGATAGAAGAGACTCCGGGTCATGCGGATGTCAGCAAGGCTACCTCGGGATCTCTGGACTGAAGTCAGCTCCAAAATGCTCCAACTGCTGCCCAAAAGCTGCTGCTCCGGTACTGTGATCTGTGCAAAAAGATGCACAGAGTGTAGCATCAGCACAACCGACACCATGTGCTGGTAAGTGCCTAGCCTAACCCTAGCGAAGTAGTGACGAGGCTAGACCAGACTTCCAGATAAACCTGTGCAGATATATATATATATATAAGTACAACAAAATAATAGCGGAAAGTAAACAATTAAAACTGGGGGGGGGAACATGCTTATGGGGAAGCAGATAAATGGAATATCAGGAATAACAAGAGAAACTACATCTGATTTCTTCTAACACAGAATAAAGGAAAACAAACCACTTTCACTTATTTCAATTTCCTCTCATTGCAGGCGTGCAACACGATCTCATTTCCATACATCACGTGGTAGGCGTACCACACGCTCCCATTACAATAATATCACGTGGTCGGCCTGCCACACGTTCCCATTTCATAATAACTTGTGGTCGGCGTGCCACACATTCCCATTTCATAATAACTCGTGGTCGGCGTGCCACACGATCCCATTTCATAATACCTCGTGGTCGGTGTGCCACACGATCCCATTTCTTTCAACACAATACACAACATAATCCCGGCAAGGGAGAAAGATGTTATAATAACTATCCCTGTAAGGGAGCAATGTAATACAATAAACTATCCCGACAAGGGAGATCCAGCTATAACCAAACTCATTCAATTTCTACTTAACACAATTAAATCCACTTATTCTCAACAATTACTGGCTCAATGTTAAAGATTTCCAGCCAAGTCCTCATAGGCAACACTTAAGAGTTCGATAATTTAGCAATTTAGGACTCACGGTCATGCTCGACACCAGTGTATAGATACTCATCACCATACCTATACACCGTACTCGACAAATAGCAATTAGCAACTAAGACTCTACTCCTATTCCCTCAAGCCAAAGTTAGACCAAACACTTACCTCAAATGCTCCAAACTCAACTCAAGCCTCTAGTATAGCTTTACCCTTCGAATTCACCACCAAACCGCTCGAATGTAGTCACAAATTACTTGAATGTATCAACAAATGCTAATCGAATCAATTTGAATGCATGAAAAATGAATTTCCCAAAGCTTTACTCAAAAATTCCCAAAATGCCGCCGGGCCCACGTGGTCAAATCCCGAGGTTCGAACCAAAACCCGGTTACCCATTCCCCCACGAATCCATATCTATGATTAGTTTTGAAATCGGACCTCAAATTGAGGTCCAAATCCCCAATTTTAAGAAAACCTAAGTTCTACCCAAAATCTCCATTTTCACCCATAGAAATCCTTGATTTTAAGATGAAAACATGTTTAATGATGCTAGAGATTGAAGAAATTAAGTAAAAGTTGACTTACAAATGATTTGGAGAAGATAGATTTCTTGGAAAATCGCCTATGGAGTTTGTGTTTTGAAAGAATGAAGAAAAAGGGGTTAAAAATTCGTCTAAGTATGAAAAATGCAGGCCTCAGATGTGGGAATTGCGAACATGGGTTCGCAATTGCGAACCCAGCAGGCTTGGGAAATGCGAGGAAGTAGTTCGCATTTGCGAACACTGGGCAAAGGGGGAAGTTTCGCATTTGCGAGCTGATATGTCGCATTTGCGACCCAGATGGCCGCATTTGCGACCCAAGACAGAAATCCCCTTTTTCGCATTTGCGATCAGGGACTCGCATTTGCGAGCTCGTATTTGTGAGAATTTCTTCGCAAATGCGAAGATACCAGAACTGAAGGATCAGATTTTTTTCCAAAGTTCAAAAATGCAACTCGACACCTATCCAAAACTCACTCGAGCCCTCGGGGCTCCAAACCAAACATGTACCCAACCTCAAAAACATCGTACTGACTTACTCGTGCGATCAAATCGCCAAAACAACAACATATACATAGAATCAAGCCTAAAAACTCAAGATTTCTTTCAATTTTTCATAAAACACCAATTTTCCATTTTAAGTCCGAAATACGTCAAATGACGTCCGTTCCAACCAAACTTTACAGAAAGTGCTTAAATCACATATAAGACTTGTACCGGGTGTCGGAACCAAAATACGAGCCCGATACCATAGTCTTCTGATCAAATTTCCTTTCCATTTTCCTTAATTAATTTCAGAAAACAATTTCACACAAAAATTCATTTCTCGGGCTTGGGATCTCGGAATTCGATTCCGGGCATACGCCCAAGTCCCATATTTTTCTACGGACTCTCCGGGACCGTCAAATCACGGTCCGGGTACGTTTACCCAAAATGTTGACCAAAGTCAACTTTAATCATATTAATATCAAAATTCATCAATTTTTACACAGAATTCATATTTAAGCTTCCCGGCTATGCGCCCGGACTGCGCACACAAATCGAGGTGACTAAAAGCGAGGTTTTCAAGGCCTTGGAAGCGCGAAAAAGAGATAAAACAGGTGATGACCCTTTGGGTCGTCACATTCTCCACCTTTAAAACAACCGTTCGTCCTCGAACGGACAGAAGAAAGAAGTACCTGAGTCAGGAATAGATACCGGCTCCTCCTCATAAGACAGATCCTTGTCCAACTAGACAGTGCTGAAATCTAACTCGTGGGTTGGATCGCCGTGATACCTCCGAAGCATGGACACATGAAACACTGGATGCACGGCTGAGAAGCTAGGCGGAAAGGCAAGTCTATAAGCCACCTCTCCCACTCGATCAATGATCTCAAAGGGGCCAATGAACCTAGGGCTAAGCTTGCCCTTCCTCCCAAATCTCATCACGCCCTTCATAGGCGACACTCGGAGCAAGACCCGCTCACCAACCATGAAAGTTACATCTCGGACCTTACGATCTGCATAACTCTTTTGCCGCGGCTGAGCCGAACGAAGCCTGTCCTGAATGATCTTGACCTTATCTAAGGCCTCCTGAACTAAATCTGTACCCAATAACCGAGCCTCTCCCGGCTCAAACCATCCCACTGGAGACTGACATCGCCTACCATACAACGCCTTATATGGAGCCATCTGAATGCTGGACTGGTAGCTGTTGTTGTAGGC